>NC_142681.1:18715491-18755491 GCF_964200805.1 Pocillopora damicornis | reverse complement strand
TTGAATAAATTTACTCGTGCTCATTTATTCCAAGTTGCACTAGAAACCATGTGATTACTTACACAAATAATGCTAATGACGTCATCCCGAGGGATCATGAATATTCAATGAGTCTGAATAATTCAGTATCCCACTTGATGTCTTCTTAGTATTAAGGTATGGGTAGCCTTCCTGTCTCATCTTTGCTCTGAGTAGCCTTCCTCTTATAGATAGGCTATACGACTCTTCTATTCCAGCAACTCCCTGTAACATCCCTCGACCACTTTCCCAACCCTCACTTACAAACTCTCCCCCCTACGAGGTAGGGATTGAAAGTACAAAACTTTCGGTAATTTCCTAGTCGCTTACTACGGCTATGACGACCAAGTCCTACTCTGCAGCTCCAACCAACGAGACCCTTAAAAGAGACAATTCGAGTTTAACCTAATACAACTGTTACAATTACTACTGTCCATCAGAGGTCATTTGAATCGATGGTACTTTAGAAGAAATTGCTGATTGTGTTAAGCCCATTAACTCGTTTAGTTTGCGATAGAGTGCCCCAGGTCCAAAGGTAATTCTGATGACGAGTCTCCTGCGCCTCTAGACCTTAAAACTTGCTCCATCCGAAGGTGGTGACATGCTGTACCCGTGGTTTTCCAACCGAAGTGGCTGTAATGGTCTGCAAGTCTGCTCCCGACATTGTCAGAGAAATCGCGCACCCACTCCTTAACCCATGAAGTGTAATTCTACGGTTGCCAAAAACTTCAGGCAACTGTTGAATATAAGTTAAAGGCGGCTCTGGACAGCAGCAGAATCCAAAGGTGTAATGGCCACTTTTCCCGACAGGCTAACTGGACGAAAAAGATAACCCCCCTAAAGCGGTACACCGATAGACTTAGTTACGGCCATATAGAGTTCGAGAGCTGTAACTGGGCAGAGTTACAGGCCTCTCCTGTAGCGTTTTAAGGAAAACAAGTTGGAAGTTCCATCACGAGGGCTTTTCGTTAGCACGTGATTGAATAGTAGGTCTTCTCTTCTGGGGAAGTGTAACAGTTCTTGAGTCTTGACCTTTCCAAGATCACTTGCTCTGTCTCCTGCGAAGAATAACGTCTTCAGAAAGGCTCGATCACGGATCAGTACAAAGAGTTGGTTTGCTGAGAGGTCACTTTCATTGACCCGTTTGCCAATAAAAGCTGCTATCGCCGCCGCGTCGGAGATAAAGAAAGGATCCGCTTGAGTTGGCACGATTCTTGCTTCCAATTGCTCTACCCTCATAGCCGCTAAGTAGTCCTTCACTACCTTCGATGTTGCTGGGTTCCCGTATCCTGGAATAGTAGAGTCGTCCCCGCCTCTCCCGGCTTCAGAGAATATCGAGTGTAGTTTCCCTATCATACCGTCTACTGTTCCAAAAGCTAATCTTTTCGGACAAAAACAAGCTGACTTGGGCCAACTCTGCTTCCTCTTTATCAGCGACGAACTTAATCAGCACCGACTGCATGGCGGGGCTATTTAGCAGGGGACGACATTGGCATAAGATAATACTGCAACGCTTGGCTCTCTCATCTTTGCAGTCCCTTACATGATCTACCAGTTGCTCTAGAGCCGCTAAGGCTCTGTAAAGATCAAAGATTACTTGAGCTTTTGAAACAAGCAACTGCAAAGTTGACAAAGACGTCTCTATCAGTGCCCTTTCCGCCCTATTCTTCATATCGTCCAGCTGTTCCTTTAAGATCTTAACCTCTGCAGCGGCTTCAATAGATCAAGAGGCACACCTGTTAGCCAGAATATCGCCATTATGATGTCTGGGCTCTCTCTGTCCGCATGGGCTCACACAACCCCTCACGAATTTCAGACTAAATCATGTCACTCGACACAACGCAAGATCACTCTCCTATTCAATTATGTGGGTTCACACAGCGCATCACAATTCCCCTTTTTCAATTACGTACGCTCACAGCGAATCAGACGGACGCGCTGGTCACATAAACCTACACAGCGCATCAAGATATTTCTACTTCAATCACGTGAGCCCGCACAACGTATCACGATTACCATTCTTTTGTTGCCTACACAGAGCGCAACAATTCTCCTCGTCAATCACGTGAGCCCACACAGCGCATCACGATTGCTTTTTTTCTGTTACCCACCCAGGACAGAACAATTCTCCTCTTTCAAACACGTGAGCTCATACAGCGCATCACGATTACTTTTTTTTTTAGTTGCCCACCCAAGGCATAACAATTCTCCTCTTTCAAACACGTGAGCCCACACAGCGCGTCACGATTACCATTCTTTTGTTGCCCACACGGGGCATAACGATCCTCTTCTTCCAAACGCCTGAGCCCACACTGCGCATCACGATTTATTTTCTTTCGTTACCCACACAGGTCATAACAATTCTCCTCTTTCAATCACGTGAGCCCACACAGCGCATCACGATTACCATTTTTTTTTTGCCCATCCAGCGCATAACGATTCTCCTCTTTCAATCACGTGAGCCCTCACAGTACATCACGATTACCATTCTTTTGTCACCCACACAAGGCATAACGATTCTCCTCTTTCACACACGTGTATCCACTTAGCGCTTCACCATCCTTTTCTTTTGTTGCCCCTACAAGGTATAACGATTCTCCACTTTTAATCATCAGCCCACACAGCGCATCACGGTTACTCTTGTTTTGTTGAATCGCGTATTCCCACCCAAGGCATAACGGTCCTTTTCTTTAAATCGCGTGAGCCCATATAGCGTGCAGGAGTATCGCGATCGAACTTACCTTTAGTTTATTGCAAGCAACTTAAAAACTCCCCAAACGGTCACTTGCTTCCTGAAGAGAAAATTTACACCATAGGGGAACTTGCAAAACAGAGTTCAAATGCATTCTTGCAAACAAAAGAAATACGTCTGAGCTTAAATCTCCCGTGAAAAGCATTTCCAACAAATCTGCATAATTAAAGTCTCATGGTCAAGAAGCGTAACCGTTAAACAACCCAATCACACAACTAGTTTCCCCGAAAAAAACCTAATACCTAGGCAAGATTCTTACCTAAACACCTCCCTGACAGGACGGATGTTGTGGCAGTCGATGTTAAAGCAGTCGATGCAATTGTCATTGTTGAAGCAATTGAAGCTGTCGAAACGGCTTGAATCGCCGATGTTGTGGATGTTTAACTGGAAGAAACAGAAGTAAGACCTTGATCCAAAATTACAGTGGCTTGTCGAACATCGGAGACTGCTTGCAGGGTTAACTGTCGAGGACGCGATGGACCCGGTTCATCCATAGCGACTTTTTCATTAGCGTCCCTTTGCGAACTGACACCTTGCATAATTAGTTTGGTCATAAAAAATGCCAATGACATCATCCCGAGGGATCATGAATGTTCAATGAGGTTTGGAAAGCCGAAGTGAGTTCTCACGTGTACATCTCATTAGCTAAACGCGACACATAAATCATCAGCGTATGTATTTGAGCCTGTTTGAATAGAACGCAAATGGAGATTTTCTGTTGAAAAAGCAAGCGGTATTTTGATAATTGAAACTATTCGTTTGAGTGCTTTTGTTACGCCTTCGGGCACCAAAACAAAATTATTTACAAGCTCAATCAATCGCACAGCTGAAGCTGTTTTTCTTTGGTTTCCTCTCCACTTGCCTTTCCACTGTCCCACCCTCATCATGTCACGTGAGTCCTGCCGATACACTCAACCTTCCTCAGGCCAAGCCGGATCAGCTTGGCTTATTTGTTCCCAAACTTAACTCACCCTGGGGACCAGTCAATGTTCATCCCCATGGGGGTTGTAGAGTGAAGGATTTTGGGTGCAATGATTGTCATATTTCAATGTTTTTTTTGTCTTTATACATATCGGGTCGCAAACCTGACATTCTTTTCCCTTACATTCCATAAAGTTTATTGATGGCTGGGTAACCTCTCTGAGGCGACCATTCGATTATTGTAAGTCAAGAGTTGTTGGTAAACTGTTGCGTCAAATACATAATAATAAGCAAAATAGTTTTTTTCACTGAACCATCTTGTTCTGTTTAAGTTTTCTTTTCTTTACTCGCCATGGGAACCTGTCATAATTCTTTGCAGAGGGGGAGGGTGAGGAGGATTTTAGGAGAGATCACATGGTTTTTTCTTTTCGTCGCCAAAAGAGTACAAACAAATCAAGGAGTATTGTGACAATACGAATCCCAACTTTCCTTCTCAAACGTTATCATGCTCTTGACATGTGATGTGTACATGTATATCTTACAGTTAATTCAAAGTTCAATGTCAATGGCACATCTTCCTCGGCCAATACCCTCTATCTCAGACACTGAACCACTCTCCACTCACTGGAAAATTTGATTTTTGAACCTCTCAGTTCAAAAATCAAATTCGTATTTACTAAAGTGTCTAAAAAATACCCTCCCCGCCTCTGTTTGGACACACGTATTTCAGCAACCCACCCTCCTAACGGTTAGCCCCTGGATTGACGATAAGCTTCCCTGGATTTTCTTAAGAGCGTTTAGACTTAGTGTCCGCCTTCAAGCGAAAACCGAGGGACAGCCACTCCTTGCTAAATTTAGGCTGATATGCGCGACACCCACTCAACTTGTTCATTTAATCATGACATGACTCCAAAACAAAACTATCCAACAATGCTTAACAATTTTTTAGTATACTAAGTACTGTAGCAGAGATTGCGCCATAGCAAAATCTTGTAGAGACATTGAAACGGTCCACTGAACCCACCGTGGAATTAAATATATTTTGTGTTCCTGTTTGCGAAATGGAAGCGTCTTATAACGAATTTTTCACACTCTTAACTCGTCTCAATCTGAGCATTATCTAACTCCGTAAAAGTGGCTACTTCATGCTTTGACGATAAGCTTCCACGCGTTTTTTTAAGGAGCTTTTAGACTTAATGTCCGCCTTCAAGCGAAAACTCAGGGACAGCCATGTCTTGGTAAATTGCGGCTGATACGCACAACACCTATTCAGCTTGTTCATTTAATCATGACATGACTCCAAATCGAAAATATCCAGCAATGCTTTATTCAAAATTTAAAACCAATCCTGATATACCTTGATGAGTCATTTATGAAGAAGACAAAATGTTCAGTCAAGAGGGAAATAAGTTGATTGCAATAGTTTCGAATGTTTTCTGCGTTTGTAATGAGATCTGTTAATGTCTCTGATAAAAGACAAACAAATTGGTGGATTTGTTCTTTTGTCACACCCACGGCGGCTCTTAGCAGATTTCTGCAGTTCACTCGTTCTGATCGAACAGAAATTCGGATTTCCAAAGACTTTAAGACTGTTTAAAATGTGAATGTAAGTAAATATGTTTCACTTTGTTTATTTGTCAAAGCCTGTTCTGGATAAGTAGAGCGACAAATGTAACCAAAAGCTGCTGCTTTCGTCAGCCTGGACTGACTCCTCTTGGTCAGAGAAGTGTAAATGCTCTTTAAAGTTTATGGTACTTGTACACTAACCAAATTATGAGCCGCAGAAAGGAAATATTTTGACAGATCTAGAGCGAGCTGAATAGTGATTAAAAGCATTTCACAACGAACATCGTTGGTTACCCACATCTCACACAGTTAATCTCTCTTTTTCTGTTCATTAGTCATATTTCTAAATCTCACGCAGCTGGGGTAATATCCACTGTTATGATTTCCATCCTCGTTGAAGTTTGAGTTATATTTCCTGCTATACTAAGTACTGTTTCAGAGATTGCGCCATAGCAAAATTTTGTAAAGATATTAAAACGCTCTATTGAACCCGCCGTGGAATTTAATATGTTTAATGTTCCTGTTTGCGAGATGGAAGCGTCTTAGGAAGAAATTTTCACACTCTTAACTCTTCCCAATGTGAGCAGTACTTAACTCGATAAAAGTGATGAAAATTCAATCCTACTTTCCTGAAAACAAAACTTTTCAACGGATGCACCCGGGGCAAAATATCGCGCACCCGGCGCTGCGTCATAGAAGTAACATGTTGGTTCCACTCAGCTTACTTGCCCAATCAGAACAGTAAATTGATAAACCGACTATTTTCCCTCGCTCGCCATGCGGCGCATTCAGCTTAAATATTATAAGTTAATTAGGAGATGCACCTAAATATCAACCACCTGAGAGACAAAGGAAAGTATTCCTTCACATCTCAGGCCAAAAATAAAAGGTAATCGTTAACACTTATTGAAGCAGCCAAACGATTCACTTTTATCTTGAAGGGGGAGTGAGGAATTTCCTAAAATGACTCAGATGGGGAGGCTCCCCCCATTAGAAGGACCTTTTACAGGTTTCAGATTATTAAAGGATCGTAATCTGTCGGTTTGATACCAAAATTAGGCTTAAAAGGAGCACCGATTTTTGTGGAAAGTGTACGAAAAGGATGCCTTTTCTACAGTTGGAAAAGTGAGTAAGAGATCAGATCTCAACGGGAACCTTCTCATCTTGAACTTCTTAGAGAGCCCCCCAGTTTTTATACCGCCAAGAGCAGTTTCCTGGCGGTATTGCATCCTTACCACTTTTTTCCCCGTACATTTTACATTGTCGTTGTAGCCAGACCCTGCGGAAGTTGTCATTCATAAGAGAAGAATTGATTCTCGCTGCCGATCTTTCACTTTGACGTAGGCGAGAGATGGTAAGTTATTTCTGCGTTTTATCAGGATCACATGTTTGTTGAGTCAATGCTGTCCAAAAATATAAAACGTTTGAGAACTGTCGGACCTCAAAGCGGAGTTTACCCGTATAGAACGTTTATTTCGTGAGTAACCTACCCCTTTTCTCGGTCGTCGATACCGTAAGTGGCCTTTACTGAGCCTAAGCTTTAGAAAATTTTGCTTCTGACACTAATAGGCTGTTGTTTCACTCCTTCGTAAGGGAAACTGTTGTAAACGAGAGAAGTTCACTTCGATTCAGACAAGAAAAGGTGAGGTATATCTGCGCTTTATTTGGACAACATATTTGCACGTTTGTGGGATAATATTGTAAAAAGGGCTGTGGGACATTAATAGCATTTGAGAATGGAACGAGTCGACGGTACGCCCGAAAGTAGCGGAAGCAGCTCGAATAAGAACTTTAATACAATTTATCGGCTGAAATCGAGCCTGTCCGCTTATAGGGGAGTTTAGAATGTTTGTGGTTGAGCAATAGTTGATCTATTTTGTTTCAACCGAACGTTTACGCCCTAAAGCTCAGCTTGACATTCTACACCGACGAGCGGAAAGAGGATATAATAACTTGTTTATTGGATCTGTCAATACCATACTTTGACTGACACTAAATTTTATTAGAACTGTTGTGTCTCCTCAAATTAACAGCTAGAAAGACTCGAGTGGTTATAAACTATCAGTTAACAGTCTTTTTTTCTCATGCATGTTTCCATGATATGACTCGACGAACTGTACGCAAATATGGAAACCAAAAGTTAAGGGTTGTGAGAAACGAAAAAGGGATTGAGGCGAGACAAAAGAAAGACACTGGCTCATCCCAGTCTTACACTTAATATGTTTCAACGTTTAATAGTCAGCAAAGGTTATCGTATTCTACATTCAAGAATAGTTGAGTGATGGAGCGCTATTTCTTAGATCTGGACCAAACACAAATTCACTGTTGTTAAGGTTACATACCAAAGATAAATCTGTTCGGTTTTGTTTTAAGCTACTTTTTTTTTGTGCAAAAAAACAACAAACTTTACTGAATTACTACAACAATTAATTTTGTTAATTAATGAGGCCAAACTTCTCATATCAATTCTGGAATTATATTCAGAGGACAGTTTGATTTTATTACGATACTAACCGCTGTAGACGTCATCGCTCACGTGAACAACGAAACTACTCGCCTCGTTTCCATATGGATTTCGCCAGGGTTCGAAAAAACGTCCACTGCAATCGCCATAGGACATCGCCTCCAAGCGCAAGGCCTATTGGGATACTTCATTTCGTTACGTGGCCTGAGGCTAAAAAGTGATCTAACGTCGAGATTTCTTGGATTGCTTACGCAACCTGCAACAGCATCGCAGTGTTTGACAGCAGATGACGAACTTTGCTCAATTTTGGCCCAAATTACAAATGCCTTCGTTTTCATTCTTGATAATGCCGATGATCTTTTTGAAAGTGGTCTTCCGGACGTCAAAGAGGAAGTTGTTGATTTAATTGAAGAAATTCTCAATCGCAGCGATAAGGTTACGTTTCTTCTCACTACAAGGGAATCTTGTCAATTCTTAAATCTGCGTTTCAAAGGACACCGTACTTTAAGAATAAGAGAGCTGGATGAGCAATCCTCCCCAAACCTTGTTCAAGAGTTGCTTCCAGAAGCGAGCAAGTCTGATAGTATAAAAGTTAGGCAGACTTGCGGGAGTGTACCATTGGCCATGAAGTTGTTGTGTTCCTCCATTTTGGAGGATAGTACTGGAACATTGAGTGGGTCTGTTGACGTGTTCTTGAATACCACAAATAACATTCTGGAAATGTTGGACAACTCAGACTATCCCAGCAATCAAAGGTTGAAGTGTCTTTTCGACGCCTCTTTTCAAAGACTGTCCGTAAAGGAAAGTGAAGCACTGGTCTCACTTTGCATTATTCCCAACCACTTTGACCTACCTGTCGCATCAGCTGTGTTACGAATGAAAACAATCCAGGCTGCCAGAATGCTGCAGATACTAGCGAAAATCCCTCATTGATTATAGTTCCAAAGCTGAGAAATATTCCATCCATAAGCTGTTATTGTCATTTATACAGGAAAAAGGGGAAAACGAAATGAAAGAAATGGTTCTCAACGCTATAGTGCGTTTTTTTGAACTGCATATTTCCCTCTTCGAGACGCTAACAGAAAAGTTCCTCACAGGACATTCCATGTCGGCTTTCCTTGAGTATTTTCGGAATGAGGAAAGTTTCGTTCAAAGTCTAATTGACGGTTGTCTGGAGGAAAGAACAGTCAGTAAAGCTTGCAAGGTTTTGATTAAAGCTGAAATGTATCTCTGCTTTCTTTACTGGCAAGATTACGTTATGATTGACATCATTTACGAAACAGCAATAAAGGCAGCCAATGATCACAATTGGCTTAACTCTGTCCACAAACGACTGCTTCTGTCGAAAACGTATGGGAGCTTGGTTATGGGCGCAACTGAAGAGACGAAGAGGCTGCTGTCGGTGAATAAGCAAGTTCAGTTGTCTACCGTCATCCAAGACACACAATTGCAAGGAGAATTCCTGACTTACCAAGGATTGTACAAAATGTTTATCGTGAGAGTTGAAGAAGGAGTGAGACATTTAGAAGAAGCGCTTTCGTTAATGGAGACAACACCAAAGCACAGAATCCTAAAGCTCATTATTCTCCAAGTTCTTGCTCTTTATCAAAGTTCCAAAAGGAACCCCGTTAAAGTCACTTGACCTTTACAAAAGAGCAGTAGATGAATGCAAAGCAATGGGAAACACGGGCTTAGTAGTAATTCCGGTGATCGATGAAACCAGGAGAGAAGAAGACGGGATACATCTAAACGAAACCAGACTGACCCATAACCAGGAACTTCAAACGGAAGTTGTCATTCTGGTGAGTCAAGCAGTAAAGAACATCTCCACTGATACAACCAGCCAATTCTTTAGTAATTTACTGCTGCAAATACTGACGGAATCTGACTCTGCCATACCAACTGGTGCAACTGGTCGGTTCAACTTTCATTTCTCTGAAGTAAGACAGATCATTAAATTAAAAAAGAACAAGAACCGTGTAATTCAAATCGGAGATATAGTGAATTTTCATCCCGAAAAAATCCAAAAAAAAGTTGAGAAAAACATCAGTGCAACTTCCTCAAATAACAGCGTACGCACGAAAGCCAACCACGTAGAAGCCTTACAATCAGAAAAGACTGCACTGGATATCAGGTTAAAAGTCCTGGGGGAAGAACATTTACAAAACGCTTCCAGCTATCATTCATTAGCAGCTACACAACATTCACTTGGAGACTTTGCGTCAGCCCTTGAGTCAGACAAGCGTGCACTAAATATCAGGTTAAAGGTTTTGGGTAAAGAATATCTACAAACCGCTCACAGCTATCATGAATTAGGACTTACTCAACATTCACTTGGAGACTTTGTGTCAGCCCTTAAGTCAAACAAGTGTGCACTGAATATCAGTTTAAAAGTCCTGGGTGAAGAACATTCACAAACCGCTCACAGCTATTATTCATTAGGAATTACTCAACATTTGCTTGGAGACTTTGTGTCAGCCCTTGCGTCAAACAAGCATGCATTTAATATCAGGTTAAAAGTCCTGGGTGAAGAACATTCAGAAACCGCTGACAGCTGTTATTCATTGGGAGCTACTCAACGTTCACTTGGAGACTTTGTGTAAGCCCTTGAGTCAGACAAACGTGCACTGAATATCAGGTCAAGAGTCCTGGGTGAAGAACATTCACAAACCACTGACAGCTATCATTCATTAGGAGGTACGCAACATTCACTTGGAGACTTTGTGTCAGCCCTTGAGTCTGCCAAGCGTGCACTGAATATCAGGTTAAAAGTCCTGGGTGAAGAACATTCACAAACCGCTGACAGCTATCATTTATTAGGAGCTACGCAACATTTACTTGGAGACTTTGTGTCAGCCCTTGAGTCAAACAAGCGTGCACTGAATATCAGGTTAAAAGTCCTGGGTGAAGAACATTCACAAACCGCTGACAGGTATCATTCATTAGGAGCTACGCAACATTTACTTGGAGACTTTGTGTCAGCCCTTGAGTCAGACAAGCGTGCGCTGAATATCAGGTTAAAAGTCCTGGGTGAAGAACATTCACAAACCGCTCACAGCTATTATTCATTAGGAGTTACTCAACATTTACTTGGAGACTTTGTGTCAGCCCTTGCGTCAAACAAGCATGCATTTAATTTCAGGTTAAAAGTCCTGGGTGAAGAACATTCACAAACCGCTGACAGCTGTTATTCATTGGGAGCTACTCAACGTTCACTTGGAGACTTTGTGTAAGCCCTTGAGTCAGACAAACGTGCACTGAATATCAGGTTAAAAGTCCTGGGTGAAGAACATTCACAAACCGCTGACAGCTATCATTCATTAGGAGTTACTCAACACTCACTGGGAGACTTTGTGTCAGCCCTTGAGTCAAACAAGCGTGCACTGAATATCAGGTTAAAAGTCCTGGGTAAAGAACATTCACATACCGCTGACAGCTATTATTCATTAGGAATTACTCAACATTTACTTGGAGACTTTGTGTCAGCCCTTGAGTCAGACAAACGTGCACTGAATATCAGGCTAAAAGTCCTGGGTGAAGAACATTCACAAACCGCTGACAGCTATCATTCATTAGGAGTTACTCAACACTCACTGGGAGACTTTGTGTCAGCCCTTGAGTCAAACAAGCGTGCACTGAATATCAGGTTAAAAGTCCTGGGTGAAGAACATTCACAAACCGCTGACAGCTGTTATTCATTGGGAGCTACTCAACGTTCACTTGGAGACTTTGTGTCAGCCCTTGAGTCAAACAAGCGTGCACTGAATATCAGGTTAAAAGTCCTGGGTGAAGAACATTCACAAACCGCTGACAACTATCATTCATTAGGAGCTACGCAACATTTACTTGGAGACATTGTGTCAGCCCTTGAGTCAAACAAGCGTGCACTGAATATCAGGTTAAAAGTCCTGGGTGAAGAACATTCACAAACCGCTGACAGGTATCATTCATTAGGAGCTACGCAACATTTACTTGGAGACTTTGTGTCAGCCCTTGAGTCAAACAAGCGTGCACTGAATATCAGGTTAAAAGTCCTGGGTGAAGAACATTCACATACCGCTGACAGCTATTATTCATTAGGAATTACTCAACATTTACTTGGAGACTTTGTGTCAGCCCTTGAGTCAGACAAACGTGCACTGAATATCAGGTTAAAAGTCCTGGGTGAAGAACATTCACAAACCGCTGACAGCTATCATTTATTAGGAGTTACTCAACACTCACTGGGAGACTTTGTGTCAGCCCTTGAGTCAAACAAGCGTGCACTGAATATCAGGTTAAAAGTCCTGGGTGAAGAACATTCACAAACCGCTGACAGCTGTTATTCATTGGGAGCTACTCAACGTTCACTTGGAGACTTTGTGTCAGCCCTTGAGTCAAACAAGCGTGCACTGAATATCAGGTTAAAAGTCCTGGGTGAAGAACATTCACAAACCGCTGACAACTATCATTCATTAGGAGCTACGCAACATTTACTTGGAGACATTGTGTCAGCCCTTGAGTCAAACAAGCGTGCACTGAATATCAGGTTAAAAGTCCTGGGTGAAGAACATTCACAAACCGCTGACAGGTATCATTCATTAGGAGCTACGCAACATTTACTTGGAGACTTTGTGTCAGCCCTTGAGTCAGACAAGCGTGCGCTGAATATCAGGTTAAAAGTCCTGGGTGAAGAACATTCACAAACCGCTCACAGCTATTATTCAGTAGGAATTACTCAACATTTACTTGGAGACATTTTGCCTTCACTACACAACCGAACACACTCAAAGGTTGAGGCATGGGCGCGTTGGTCAGCCAGGCCCAAGATAGATTTTAATTGTGACAATGAATTTACAACAAAGTGGATAAGAGATACATCAAGTAACGTCCTACATGCGCCAAAGCCGGACACGTAAACCCCAAAAACCTCTTGTTAGGAAAATAGGGACCGTGTACCCCCGACCAACTGCAGTGGCGCCACCTTTGGGGTTTTAAGGTTGATCTATAAACAATGAAGAGAATGAAGAAAACAAATCATATCAGACTAATTACACAATAAAAATAAACCTTATGGGAAAGTGCTAGTGGCAAGGCTGACTGTAGAATGCCACAAGTTTCTCAACGATCTCTTCTTACAAACATACTACCCATGAGCCTCCGCGTACTACGCTCGCACCCAGTTCTCTGTTCCGTGTCGGCAAAATATTAATTTATGTCAATACCGATTATCACAAATTACATATTTTGCCTTCACTACACAACCGAACACACTCAAAGGTTGAGGCATGGGCGCGTTGGTCAGCCAGGCCCAAGATAGAAAGCTAAAGGTAGGGCTTGAGCTCAGAGAAACAGAGCCTTGGAAACTTCTAGCCTACTGGAAAGAGAATCCTTAACATAAATGTTCTTTGCTGTGACTGAGGCCCAGCGACCATGGCGCTGAAGATTCCTCTCCGAAATGCCAGAGCTGGCAGCTAAAGTAGCTCCACCTGACCTAGCTGAATGAGTGCTATACTTAGAGATAAATGGTACAATATTCGCGAAAGACTTCTTAAAAGGACTGCCTATGGGTAGAATAACAAATCGGCTTGTTTACAGAGATAAGGCGCTTGTGATTGCCCGAAGCTGAAATGGCCCTAAAAAGATACTCGTCTGAATTTTCAGGAATCTGGGCCTTATGCATATACAGCTTAAGTAAAGAACAGGGACACATGATAGATGAGGACTCAGCAATAACGACCGACCTGCCCTCCCTCAGTTGGTCCGTCTTGCTTTTCTCTATGCTGATTGTAATGTAACCCTCGTTAAACTGAACATCTCTGCTACGCACAACGCATAACTCGGAACTTCTAAGAAAACCGGAAAATGCGAGAATGAACATAAGTAAATTTCGTAATTGTAAAAGGTCTTCTAGATTAGTCTCTGCAGCAAGGACCTTGAGGTGGTGGTCGTCCAGGGGCTCCTTTCTATTGACTATTGGCTGACTGGCAAGGCGAACAGCTCCTTTCTTTACGGCAATAACAGTAAGGTGTAATGTTGGAGAGTCTACGCCTGCAAGAAGATGTACCCACTTGAACGCGTAAAAGGCGCAGTTGATGGAAGCGACGGACTTGGACGACCCGAAGAGGTGTTGCAAGTAGAGGGCACAATCGATTGGACTGACTGGAAACTCCGAGGTACCCAAGACATCACTAGCAAAGGGTCTCCACTTGTTAAACGCCCTCAAGAAATTTGCGAATGTCCCAGATGCTCTGGAAGCAAGCACGGTAGATTTGAGATTCTCCATTAGCTGATCCACTCTCGGGGAATTTTGGGCCTCTGAAGACCAGAAAACGGAAGTGAAGATATCTAAGGATAAAAAAAAAAAAGAAAAAAGGGACAAAAATCAATGAGACAGGCAGCAATGCACACAATGCTGAATTACATTCAACTCACTGTCATCACTCAGGAAGACCACTTTGCCGATCAGGCAATACACTTCTGCGTAAAACGATACAAGAGAAAAAACCATGCTATTCTAGTGGACGTACCCCTCTAGGGCGATTGCACAATGCCAACAGAAAATACCCCTCTAGGGTACAAAATGAAAATACATATGACAAATCGCCCCTCTAGGGCCTCTCCTGGATGCCTCTCTAAGGCCTAACACGTTTAACTTAGAAAATGATTATCAACAAATAATAAGTACTTCGCGCAAATATAATACGCCTTATCGGTACATAGTGGAGACAGCAGCGAACTCTAGCCCGAATGGAATCAAGCACAAGGAACTAGAAAACTTTTACGAGATAACTCGGAATCTAATCAGGGAATGATGCTAAAGACAAGACGTAGAGCTAACGAAACGAAAGCCAATGGCTTGCTACCAAAAATAGAGTTCTTAGCTTTTCCTCTAATGAACAACTTAGGAGAGTTAGGCAGGATAACCCGGTCATGGATAAATGTACTCCAATGGAAACCATCCGAACACAGGATGGGCCAGAAGTGGGCAGAAGGGGAACGATCAGAGTTCCTTGAGCACAGCACAGCTCCATATGCTTAATAACTTTACACGTTAAATACACAGGGGGACACAGCCAGTTATTATGATGAGACCAATCCTGAGAAAACGCATTAACGCCACTCGAACCAGGCTGGTAAAACCTTGAATTAAAGCATTGGACTTTGACATTGTAGGAACAAGCGAACCTATCGCAGGTATGTGGACCCCATAAGTCGTCAAGAACACTGAAGACCGTATCGTTGATCGTGTAGTCGTCATAATCAATGAAATTGCTTATATCGTCCGCCGCACTATTTAGGTCTCTTGGGATGCGTTGCATATCGATGTTAATAGCACTAAGCAAACAACTACGATGGATATCCATTGCAAGCTCTTGTAATGCTGGAGTCTTAGACCCTGAATTAACGATCCGGACAACGTTCTGATTATCCGTAAACCACGTGACTGTTTGGGCTCTCAATGACTCCACGAAGGCTTTCACTGATAAAGACACGGCTAACAACTCTCTGAATGTAGAACTTTGAGCTTTCTCAAAATCTGCCCAGGTTTGATGGAACATCTTCCCTTCGAACTCGATGGAACTGCCGCAAGCTGAGCCAGAAGCATCGGAATAGACGATCTTCGAAGGCTTGTGCCTGACAGGCCAAATAGGTATGCCGTTAAGACTTGCCGCATTAGACTTCCAGAAAAGCTCAGAGCTTCAGACGAAAGACGAGCGTAAGAGTTCCAGGTTTGCGCGGTATTGATGACTGCGAACAAATTTCTAGACATAAGCCTAGAGACATTACCAACGCAGGGGCCAAGAGATATTATTTTTCCGGAAACAGAGGCAAGCTTCCGAACTGGATGACAAGACGAGGGAATGGCCAAAAGAGTCGCTAAATCTTCTTGTAAACTGGTAATTCGCTTAGCAGTGGCAGAAACTTCAGAAGTGGAAGTATTGAGAACGGCTCCGAGCCAAGTAATAACCTGAGTGGGCTCCCAAACGCATTTGGTTTCAATAGACAAATCCTCACACCTGAATCGGCATTTGTAAAAGAACTGATTAACGTGGCGAAGGTCTAAAATTAGACGCTTTTCGCCTGATTTTTGAACAGATACGGACAAAGGATTGATGATAACAGGAGCTTCAAACACTTCAGTGACGCAACCGTTGATAAAGAGATCGTTAATGGCACTTTCGACAAAAGGTGCCTGCTCCAAAGCCGAACTGTTATTTTTAGCTGTGAAGGGCGGAGGAATTTGGAGAAGCGGTAATTTATAGCCATAATCAATAACATCCAGGATAAATTGAGGGGCGTGAATGTCGTTCCAGAATGCGAGGACTCCACGTAGCCGTCCTTTAACGGACGAGTAATCATCGCCGGATTTAACCTCGAAAGAATTTCCATTGACACGAAGAAAAATTAATTCATCGCTATCCTCAAGAACAAGGCCTTGTTCCAAATCGACGTCCGAAGTGAGTCATTTGGGATTCTGACCGGTATTAGAAAGAACATCAAACCGCAAATTAGGGCAGAAAACCCTCCAATGCCCGGGTTTGCCACAAGCAAAGCACAAACCAGAAGACGAACACTGGGACGAAAGCTGCGGGTTTACACGCGAAAACAAATTGGGTAGCTGTGAGGCGGAAAACTGCGGAGTTGTTGAAGTCGATGTAACATTACTTCATTGCCGGGTCGAGCGAGATGTGAAACGCTTCGTGGACCTAGCTGCTCTGGATTCGGCCCTGTATATCTTTTTCTCATCTTCTTCGTCGTCTGCGAGATCATGGTGCTTGTATTCGAGGACCGTCTTCCACCTGTACTGTGATTTATCAGCCAGTAAAATTAATTTTTGACGCTCTTGAAGCAGCTCCGTACCTTTATCCAAGGCTTGTTTGATCTTCTCGACGTCGTTCCTTTCGAGGGCAATCTGGGCGTCTTCAACAGCATCTTTAATAGCTTTGTTAGCTTTGTACTGCTCCTCGTTGCTCTTTTTGTTGAAGTGAGGAACGGAATCGCGTTTCAACCTTTTAATCTCTGACATCTGACGCCTGCTTCGTCCATAACTAGGCAAGGAAAAGTGATGAAGACAAGAAATAAACCTTATGGGAAAGTGCTAGTGGCAAGGCTGACCGTAGAATGCCACAAGTTTCTCAACGATCTCTTCTTACAAACATACTACCCATGAGCCTCCGCGTACTACGCTCGCACCCAGTTCTCTGTTCCGTGTCGGCAAAATATTAATTTATGTCAATACCGATTATCACAAATTACATTTTGTGTCAGTCCTTGAGTCTAACAAGCGTGCACTGAATATCAGGTTAAAAGTCCTGGGTGAAGAACATTCACAAACCGCTGACAGCTATCATTCATTAGGAGCTACGCAACATTTACTTGGAGACTTTGTGTCAGCCCTTGAGTCAGACAAGCGTGCACTGAATATCAGGTTAAAAGTCCTGGTGAAGAACATTCCCAAACCGCTGACAACTATCATTTATTAGGAGCTACGCAACATTTACTTGGAGACATTTTGTCAGCCCTTGAGTCAAACAAGCGTGCACTGAATATCAGGTTAAAAGTCCTGGGTGAAGAACATTCACAAACCGCTGACAACTATCATTCATTAAGAGCTACGCAACATTTACTTGGAGACATTTTGTCAGCCCTTGAGTCTAACAAGCGTGCACTGAATATCAGGTTAAAAGTCCTGGGTGAAGAACATTCACAAACCGCCGACAGCTGTCATTTATTAGGAGCTACGCAACATTTACTTGGAGACTTTGTGTTAGCCCTTGAGTCAAACAAGCGTGCACTGAATATCAGGTTAAAAGTCCTGGGTGAAGAACATTCACAAACCGCTGACAGCTATTATTCATTAGGAGCTACGCAACATTTACTTGGAGACTTTGTGTCAGCCCTTCAATCGGCCAAGTGTGCACTTGACATCAGGATGAAGGTGCACGGTGAAGAGGATCCACGAACTGTTAACAGCCTGGATACGGTGAAGGAGTTGGAAAAGTTGTTGTGAAGGAATTCATGATGAAAGGAGAGAAAAGGGAACATTACAATTCAGTATTTTGATAAAAGGCAATTGAATACTCACACTAATATCAAGAGATCCCGATGTAGGTAATTTTTTCGAAGATGATATTTGAAAATTAGTAATACGATGCGATAAGACCTTAAAAAAGCTTTTTTTTAGAAGTAACCAAAGGAAAGGATAGGACTCGTCACAAAGTTACAAAGCGCAGCAGTGAAAAGTAAAAGAAGGGTACAAAGCTCAGCGTTATATACATTGTTAAGTTGTTATCATAGAAATTCTTTCACTCGCCCTTTTTCTTCTTTTTTTCTTCATAGAGACTGTTGGTAAATTTTTGAGTTTTTAGGATTTTTTTGTGAAAAGACAAATTCATGGATATTTATATTCTTCACGTGTTGTAACTGTAGTTGTGGAAATGTACACGCATGAAATTCGTTTGTCAGTAGGTCTAAAGCTTCCACTGACATTTTTATTTTCATGATATCAATTACTCCGTTCTTCTGGCATGGAGTTTTTTTGTAATACAGCTGCGCAAGAAGCGAATCTTTAAGTTGATTGCATACCTCAAACTCGAATTGAATGATTAAGTAAGCCTGTTATTTGAGAGATTTTCGTATTGGACGGAGTTTCTGAAGTGACACAATTTATCTTTTAGCTTACCTTAACAAAGCTCTTCCTAACGACTTAAGTTAACAAAAGAAACTTGATAATTTTATTTAACCAGACAAAAATAGTCTCGATGGGGATGTGCATACCAAAACAAGATTTCCCGCTTGTCGTAAAATCATAGCCAAAACTTGAGACATAGTCTTTTCTTTTTTTCAATCTGAAATATATTTTTGTAAATGAATGGTCTTCGCAACAAGAAATTGCTGAGCCAGACACTTTTAATCTTTGTTCAATTAAACACATTGTTAAGGACAACTTTTTATCCTTAATTTTCCTGGTTGTTTCGTTTGTAATTCAATAACTACGTCATAGACCTATTTGCAACAGGTGATCAAAGTGAGAGAGCCAATGAGAGTGAGAGTCCACAGTAGCTACCATAGCAACCAATAGAACTGCTTCCAAATTTGACCGAGTTCATAAACTGTGAACGTGACGAGTACAAATACAGTGACTTGAGATGCCCCTCGTGGCGTCTAAATCCTCGTGGGCTCGGGCCACTCTGTAGAAATAACAATGAATATGTTTAGTAAGGGACCGATCATCGTTTCTCACTTGGGATGGGAGGGGGGGGGTGAAGGGATAAGGTTGATAAGGTTGTGTCACAATAAAATTTACCTGATCCCCCCATAATTTTGAGCCATGGGGAGGGAGGGGGTGGTAAAGTTTTTTTGTGTTAGTCACAATAAAATTTACCTGATTCCCCCATACAGCTCTGTAATATTCTTATATACCGTTTTTCAATTGGCAGCTGATTGGCAATCAATTGTTTATAGTCCCCCCCTCGTTTTTACTCTGTCAGTGACGACTGATACCAACGTGCCTCCTCTGAAAACCATGTGATCCCATCAAAATCCTCCACCCCTCCCCCCGGCGATTAAAAATGGCTGTTCCCTAAAACGTTCTAAGTTTCAAGAAAACGTTTAGTCCTGAATATTTTCAATTCATTGTGTAATAAAACATTTTTGGGTAGGGAGGGGAGGGAAGGGTGTCTATATAGCATTTTACAAGGATTATAAAATCGATTTGAACGTATTTCGTCAGTGTTTTCAGGTTCAACTGAGTCTATAAAGCAGAATGAATATATTGTCACTCTCCTTGAGCGATGTACTTTCTTCTTGGGCATAACTTAAAGAAACTTTAAAAGTTTTAACCTCCTGTTCCAACTTGTCCAATGTCCTCCTGGTTTTGCCCTGTTTTCTATTCTAAGCTTTTGACATCTTTGCTAAATGTGATGGTTGTCTCTGACCATACTGCTGCCAGCTCGTTAACATGGCCAACTGTTGTATTCAACTTCTTCGTCACATTTTGAATCTGCTTGGTATGTTTGTCGAACTTGTCAAATATTTGTTTAAACTCCTTCTCATTGCCTGTTCCTTTGACAGCTGTAGAGACTTGATTACTGAGATTTTCTGATTGCTGACTGGACTTTGATAAGGCTCGTCACAGTTTCAAGATTGTTTGAAAATGCGTTAATCTGGTAAAAAAATATAATGTTGTGAGCGTTTGTTATCAAAACTGAAACCTGAACCCTAAAAACCTGGACTCGGGGAACTTACGCATGGGAAAATGACCCCATACTGAGAACCGAAATGGAGGTAAAAAATGGTGGATATTTACCCAACTGTGAAGCGGTCAGGTAAATATCTACCATGCAGACTGTTTAGTACTTAACACACACTGGCTTATTTGTTCCCATGGAAAGCAAAAAAAAAAAGAAGAAATTTAGAAAAACAAATCAAAGTAAATTTGCATCATATCATTGCTGAAGATAAAAAAGGGACTAAATATGATTTAGAAAGAGAAGTCAGTCGACAATGGTTGGATAACTGAAGTGATAACCATTGTGTTCTCCCGACATAATCGATGCGTGATACATAACGTCTCATAAATGTTGGATATGTCACGTGCGCGTTTGTGAAAGGCTCGAAGTATGTCAAGTGCGCGTTTGCGAAAGGCTCGAAGTTAAACGCGAAGCGAGTTCCCACGTGGGCATCTCGTAAGCTAAACGCGACGCGTTTTTACTTAATGTCCGGCTTTTAAGCGAAAATTCAGGGACATTTACCTCTTGGTAAATTGCGGCTGATATGCACGACACCCATTCAACTTGTTCATTTAATCGTGACATGACTCCAAAACGAAACTATTCAACAATGCTTTATTCAAAATTTAAAAATAATCTGCAAAGAAAACCCATCAAGTCTGACATGCCTTGGTGAGTCTTTTATGAAGAAGACAAAGTGTTCAGTCATGAGGGAAATAACTTGACCGCAATAGTTTCGAATGTTTTCGATATTAGTCAATGAGATCTATTAATATCTCTGATGAAGGACAAACAAATTGGTGGAGTTGTTCTTTTATCACACTCACCTGCGGCTCTTAGCACATCTCTCCAGTTCACTCGTTCCTGATCAAACAGAAATTTGGATTTCCAAAGACTCTACGACTGTTTAAGATGTCAAGGTAAGTAAATATATTTCACTTTGTTGGTCAAGGTCTGTTCTGGATGAGTAGAGCAACAAACGTTACTAAAAGCTGCTGTTTTCGTCAGCCTGGACTGATTATTCTTGGTCAGAGAAGTGTACATGCTCTTTTAAGTTTATGGTACTTGTACAGTTGTACAGTAACTAAGTTCTGAGCCACAGAAAGAAAATACTTTTACAGATCTTAAGCGAACTCAATAGTGATCAAAAGTATTTTTCAACGAAAGGCCGAAGGAAATGATCATGAATATCGTTGGTCACCCACATCTCACGAAGTAAATCTCTCTTTTTCTGTTCATTAGTCATATTTCTAGATCTCATGCAGCTCTGGTGATATCCCCTACGATGATTTCCATCCTCGTTGAAGTTTGAGTTACAATTTCTAGTATCGACTAAGTACTGTGCATAAATTGCGCCACAGCAAAATCTTGTAAAGATATTGAAACGGTCTAGTGAACCCACCATGGAATTGAATATATTTTATGTTCCTGTTTGCGAAATGGAAGCGTCTTGTGAAGAATTTTTCACACTCTTAGCTCGTCCCAATCTGAGCAGTACTTAACTCGATAAAAGTGATGAAAATTCAATCTTTCTTTTCTGAAGACAACACTTTTCAACGAGTGCGCCTGCAGCAAAATACTGCGCACCCAGTGCTGCGTCATAGTAGAGACATGTTGGCTTCACTCCGCTGATTAGCTATTGATCTGATTCACTGGAGCGGTTTTCAATCAAACGAAGAAAGTAATACTTAATTGCTATGCTCCCGCTTTACTTTGCTCTGTGATTGGTGTTTGATTCATCCCCAGCCAGGGGGGAGGATTAGGGGAACACATGGTTTTCGGAGCAAAAAACTGGCGATTAGGAGGGGATAATAAGAATATTACAGAGCCGTAGGAGATCATCTAAGATCCTTCACCCCCCTCCCCCATCCCCCTCAAGTTAAAAACTGGGAGTGTCATGAGCATGAGAAGGGGTGGTAGGAGAGGACTTTAGGAGGGGTCACATGGTTTGTTCTTTTTCGTCACCAAAAGAGTATAAAAAATTAAGGGATATTGACAATACGAACCCTAATCCTTTCCTTCTAAAGTAATCATGCTCTTCACATGTGATATGTTCATGCATGTCTTACTATTAATTAAAAGTTGAATGTCAATCGAATACCTCCCTCCGCCAATCCCCTCTGTTACAGGCACTGAACCATTCCCCGCTCACGTGGAAAGTTCACCAGCCGAGCTGGAACGAGTCTGAGCGCCAAATAATCCATACCATGCGAGACAAGCTGCTTCAAAAAAGGCTGAAAACGTCCTCTTCGAGGATGCCCTTTTTGCTCAAAGATCAAATGCAAAGTTCACAACCTACCCTCCCCACCTCTGAGGTTTGGACACACGCATTACAGCAACCCACCCTCCTAATGACTAATCCCTGTTTGACGATAAGCTTTCCTGCGTTTTTTTTAAGAGCGCTTAGACTTAATGTCCACCTTCAAGCGAAAACTCAGGGACTGCCGTGTCTTGGTAAATTTAGGCTGATATGCACGACAACCATTCAACTTGTTCATTTGATCATGACATGACGCCAAAACGAAACTATGCAACAATGCTTTATTCAAAATTTAAAAACAATCTGCAAAGAACAGCCATCAAGTCTGACATGCCTTCGTGAGTCTTTTATGAAGAAGACAAAACGTTCAGTCATGAGGGAAATAATTTGACCGCAATAGTTTCGAATGTTTTCTGCATTATTAATGAGATCTATTAAAATCTCTGATAAAAGACAAACACATTAGTGGAGTTGTTCTTTTATCAAACCCACGACGAGGCTCCTAACACATTTCTGCAGTACACTCGTTCCTGATTGAACAGAAATTTGGATATCCAAAGACTCTGCGACTGTGTAAGATGTGAACGTAAGTAAATATGTTTCACTTTGTCGGGCAAAGCATTTTTGGACGAGTAGGGTGATAAAAGCTTCTAAAAGCTGCTGTTTTCGTCAGCCTGGACTGATTATTGTCGGACAGAGAAGTTTATATGCTTTTTCAAGTTTACTGCGGTACTTGTTCAGTAACTAAGTTATGAACCGCAGAAAGACGATATTTAACAGATCTTGAAGGAACTCAATAGTGATCAAAAGTATTTCGCAACGAAAAGGTCGAAGGAAAAGATCATGAATATTGTTGGTTACCCAAATCTCACGCGTTTAATCTCTCTTTTTCTGTTCATTAGTCATATTTCTGGATCTCATGCAGCTGGGGTGATATCCACTGCTATGATTTCCATCCTCGTTGAAGTTTGAGTTACAATTTCTGGTATGCTAAGTACTGTTGCAGAGATTGCGCCATAATAAAATCTTGTAAAGATATTGAAACGGTCTAGTGAACCCACCATGGAATTGAATATATTTTGTGTTTCTGTTTGCGACATGGAGGCGTATTATGAAAAAATTTTCATACTCTTAACTCGTCCCAATTTGAGCAGTACTTAACTCGATAAAAGTGATGAAAATTCAATCTTACTTTTCTGAAATCAAAACTTTTCAACGGATGCGCCTACGGCAAAATACCGGGAACCCAGTGCTGCGTCATAGTAGAGACATGTCGGCTTCACTCTGCTGATAAGCTATTGATTTGATTTTACTTGAGCGGTTTTCAATTGAGTGTTGAAAATAATCCAAAATAACCATGCTCCCGCTTTACTTTGCTGTGTGACTGGTCCAGAAAACTCTCACCATCCTCTAAACGAAACAGGTTCAAAACTTGACCAATTACGTCTTAGTCAGTACCGTTTTTTCGCGCTCCAGGTAGTTTGCTTGTTTCTACTTCGAGATCTCATTGGCTGCTTATGATGTTTTCCATTGTTCTCAGTGATTGATTTTGATGAGTTTGGCTTTGACTTTACTACAATCAATACTTTACCCCCTCCGTGTCAAACGTCACTATAGCTGCCTCAACCCTTTACACCCTAACATCATTATGCATATTCTCCATACTGTTCTTTACACATTTCCTCAGTTTTAACAAGGAGAATTTGTGAAACCATCACGAGTTTCGTTAGTTTCTGATCATTTCCTTTATTCTCGTGACTTAAACCTTTGATTCAAGGGAAGGATTGTAAAGAGAAATTAGAACCTTGTCACTCTTAGGGATTATAGGGTTAAAGCGCCATTAGATTTGTTTTTGTTTATTTGTACTAGGCGGCCATCTCGATTGCTCGCGTTCACGTTCTTGTAGTAAAAATAATCATCCTCTTATGGTACAGAATTCTTTATAAATATCTACTGTTTGAGAATAAATATGGCTTAGAAAGAGAAGTCGGTCAAAACACTAGTGGCTGAATAATCGAGGCGTGACGTATAACGTGTGAAACAGGCTAGATATGTCACGTGTGCGTTTGTGAAAGGCTCGAAGTTATAAGCGAAGTGAGTTCTCACGTGTAGCAAAACGCGACGCATGAATAATCAGCGTATGTATTTGAGCCTGTTTGAAGAATGCATTTTATGGCTGAACTCCTAACATAATTAAATTTCACAGGCGCGCCGTCGAGAGAAAGTACTGCTTAGATCATACCCGCGAGAACGTGGGGCCCTCGTTCCTCGTTCCTAAATCCATCTTGATGGAAAATAAACGTTTAAATACAATTAAGGCGTGCCAAAATGCATGCACCAATAACAGGTAACCATTATCCCATCATGCAATCATAAGTATTGACGTGTAATCATTCGACCTCATCGCCTGACTAAGTCGATGTTTAGAAGCACTCAGCAGTTCAAAATTCACGATTTGTAACTCACAGTTTGATTCTACAATCAATAGTAACTATAAATCATAAGATAGAAATAAGAGAGATGGTAAGTTTTGAGCTCGGTAAAGAAATAAAGAAAGATGTTTTTCATCTTGTCACGAACGTGGGACAAAGAATCTACAAACATTACGCTATCGACATTGTTGATCCTAGTAGTATGCAGGACGCTTGTCATATGAAGTTCGTAATAGACCTCGCTCACAATGGAGTCTCTGTGGCTCAGTGATAGAGCATCGGAGCGCGGAATCCGAAGGTCTGAGGTTCGATTCCTCATGGGGATACAGAATGTTTACCTTTGTTCCATGCTTGTGACAAGATGAAAACATCTTTCTTTCTTTATTTGTCATGTAAAATAAGATACTAAGTCGCGAGAAAAACATTGTGACCTCCGTATGCTTAAATTCGAATGCCTCTGGCGTTAGTCATGCGTCGCTTCATCTCATCCCGTTTCTTTTTAGGCGGTGTTCTCTGCTGCGTATTTCAAGTATTTGACTCGTTACCAAGACTCAGAGATTTCTGTAGTTCCGAACGACTTCGTACTCTTAATTGTAAAGTTGAGTAAATACATTCCCTTTTGTTGCCTGTTACTTGCCCAATCATAATAGTAAATTGATAAACCGACTATTTTCCCTCCCTCGCCATGCGGCGTATTCAGCTTAAATTTTGTAAGTTAATTAAGAGATGCGCCTTAATATCAACGACCTGAGAGACAGAGAAGTATTCCTTCACATCTTAGGCCAAAAATAAAAGCTAATCGTTAACATTTTATTTGAAGCAGCCAGACGATTCACTTTTATCTTGAAGGGGGTTGTGAGGTATTTCCTAAAATGACTCTGATGGGGAGACTCCGCCCATTAGACGAACCTTATCCAGGCTGCAGATTTTTTAACGGATTGTGAAATCTGTCGGTTTGATATTCAAAAGTAGGCTTAAAAGGGGCAAAATGTTTTGTGGATAGTGTACGAAAAGGATGCTTTTTCTACAGTTGTAAAAGTGAGTAAGGGGTTGGACCTCGACGGGAACCTTCTCATCTAGAACTTCTTAGAGCACCCCCCGACCTTGATACCGCCAAGAGCAGTTTCCTGGAGGTATAGCATCCTTACCACTTTTTTCCTCAAACAGTTTACATTGTCGTTGAAGCCAGACCCTGCGGAAGTTGTCATACACAAGAGAAGAATTAATTCTCGCTACCGATTGTTCATTTCGACAGAGGCGAGAGAAGGTAAGTTATTTCTGCGTTTTATCTGGATCAGATGTTTGTTGAGTCAATGCTGTCCAAACTATAAAACGTTTGAGAACTGTTGGACCTCAAAGTGGAGTTTACCCGTATAGAACGTTTACTTCGTTAGTAACCTACCCCTTCCTTCGGTTGTCGATGCCGTAAGTGGCCTTTACCCAGCCTAAGTTTTAGTTGTTTCACTCCTTCGTAGTGGAAGCTGTTGTAAACGAGAAGGGAAGTTCACTCCGATTCAGACAAGAAAAGGTGAGACATCTTTGCGCTTTGTTTGGGCAACCTATGTGCACGTTTGTCGGATATTACTTTAAAAAATGCTATCGGAAATTAATAGCATTTGAGAAGCGAAGGAGTCGACGGTTCGCCCGAAAGTAGTGGAAGCAGCTTGAGCAAAAACCTTAAGTGCCGCTCTCGGTAAGAGCGGTCCTCTGGACTTCTCGTTGGAAAAAAAATTTTCTTTAATGATTTTACGCTATTATGGACCACAACGGTTTTGAGCGACAAACTCAAGATTTCCCTGCGATTATTAAAATCAACTGGACAAACCCATGTATTGCGTGACGTGTTATGCTAATTTTTCCCTTGTCATATAACCTGTTTCGCGGGTTGTAAAAAGTGAAATTATCTTTCTGGTATTCTACGACAGAAATCAGGGCTGAAATGCCCGCAGCTACTAGAATCTTTGCTTTCCATGAATCAAGTAAACATTTTAAAAGATTAAATTCTCAGTAAAATGTAAAATTCCTCAGTCCATTTTAATAAATTTCGATTCTAATTCAATGTAGGAGATAAACAAACGAAGTTTGAAAGGTGAAGAGGAGATCTTAGTCAATTTTTAGAATTATGCAAATATTCTTTGACACGAGCGCAATTTAGCAAACACATGGATTTGCGTTGTTTTTAAGATGTTGGTGGTTGAAAGTTAGAGATATACCCGCGGGTTTGAGGCAATCGGTGACCTCACTGATGTATAAACTATGTACCGATATGCTTTTTTAGCCCGATGAACGCCTGCAATTTGAGAATTCTTTCGTACAAAATGTTGAACTTTTGATATGAAAATTAAGGTCGAAGAAAAAAATTTCAGGTGAAGTTTCCATATTTTGTCTGTGAACTAACTGAATACATCTTGTAACTTGTAGCAAGATTGAATTCCGTGAGCTATATTATCGCAGTTGCTGCGCGCTGGACAAAATCTGTGAAATTTACACTTTTGATCGCTGTCCACACAGGTGGTCTAGCAACGTTACTTACTCCCTTTCTTTAAAAAAAAAAAAAAAAAAAAATTTTTTTCTAACGGGAAGTCCAGAGGACCGCTTTCAGCGAGAGCGGCACTCTTATTTCCTTCTGCGCTTCCTAGACTTTCAAGGGGACAGTAAGCTCTCTGTTTCCAAGAGGAGCACCACAGGCTAATTTTTTTTAGGTTAATTTAGTATTATCGACTGAGTTGATAACGTAAATTGGCCACCGTAAAGAGTTCAAAAGCTAATGTTTCGAGCGTTAGCCAATCGCTCCGACTAAGGGTTAACGCTCGAAACGTCAGCTTTTAAACACTTTGAGGTGACCAATTTACGTTATCAACTCAGTTAATAGTGCTAAATTACCCTGATATACTCTCCCACCGATGCAGCACGACAGTTTCTTTAGAAATTAGCCCCCTTAGTTTTTTTTTCGTTGTTCTCTTATGTAGGGGTCAAGTTAAGGGCTGAGAAAATTTACAGTGATGCGAGAAATTAGGATTGCTTTCAATCGCTGAGTAACTACTTTACCATTAGCGGTGAAAGACATTCTCCTTCCTAAACTCAGAGCCATCCTCGATTAAATCTTTTCAGGTATCTCTAAAAAACTCCTTTTTATAACTGGCTTCGCTGCAACCCCCAGTGTACCAAATTTTAGTGAGGAAGTCCCTTTCTCAATTAGAACTGTTTTATTACAGACCCCAGGGAAATCTCTCCGAATGTACTGAGATCATCGTTGCTCGTCATAACAAGGTAACAGTAATGACTCTACAGCCGTTTACAAACGAACAGTTGAATTACTTCAAGTTCGCTTCTGTCGCGATTAATGAATTTCCAAAGATATTACGTCAAGCCTTCAAAACTAGGTGGGACAACACCTTTGGACATCTTCCTGGTTTCCAGCCCTGGGATGACTCCCTTGCCGTGCGGAATCTGTTCCTTGCCACAGAGGGTGGATCAACTAAAGTCCCTACTAATCTTTCGTATGATGACTGGGATTGTACTGCCTTGTTCCAAGCCACCATCTTCGCAAAGTCCTTTTCAATGCCAGACGGCAGAGGACATCAGAGAACACTCAGCTACTTGTTCGTGAGACCCCATGGACTCCCTCCCGGAGATTTCCATGCTTCTGTGATCAGCTCAACTGGGAACGATGCTGAGTCATTTACTTTGGCGATCGATCAACTGCGACTTTTACGAAATGCGTTCTGCCACTCACCGAGCTCCGAGATTTCAAAAGCAACATTCGACATGTACATCCAACTAACCAAAGACGCGTTCCAAGCCCTTGGTGTCTCATCCAGCTGTGTGAATACAATTGGAAGTTTAACTGAGGCAGATTTCCCAACAGAAAAAGTCCGCAAGCTCGAGAATGAGAAAAAAAAGGGTCAGGCTGAATATGCGTTTCTCAAAGACCAAGTAAAAAAAGAGCTGATGGACATGCGGTCTGATAACGCAGAAGCAAGCCAGGAGCGGCGGGATGAGGCAGAACGGATAGTGACAGAGATGAAAGAAGGGTTCCGACAGGTGAAAATGCAAAATGAAGAACAGAAAGAACAAACTTTGGAGTCAGTGGAAAGAGCTATCAGGTCTCATAATGCGCAATCGAAGCGAGCAAGAGAAGAAGAAACAACACACGTAGCCAAAAAGAGGAAGGAGGACATTCAGCGGTTGGAGAATCAGTTGCAAAGGCACAATGAGGAAATGAGAAAAGAGGCGTTGGAGCTTAAAGAAACTATCAGGTCTAACATCGAGCAATCAAACCAAGCAAGAGAGAAAGATGCAGCATCAGCAGCTCAAGAAAGAAAAGAAGAGATTCAGGAGTTGAGGAAACAGTTGGAGTTGGCAACATCATCTGTACCCCAACAAGAAATGAGTCAGAAACTTGCTGAATTGAACCAAAAGATTGATGACATCACCACAAAGACCACGAAACAAGGTAACAGGCCTGCTATTGTTTGTCTTAAAGACTACTTCTTTTCGCAGGAACAAGAAGATAATGTTTTTTTGCGATTGTTATCTATTAAGGGGAGAACTACCAGATAGTCTTCAAGAAAGCAGTCAGAAACTTTGAAGGCCACTCTTCCTATAACAATAAATTTTGTTAATTAATGAAGCCAAACTTCTCACATAAATTCTGAAATTATATTCAGAGGAGAATTTGTTTAGAAGTATTACGATACTAACCGCCGTAGAATACTGTACTTTGCATTTGTACATATGTTCACCTTCCGAACTAAAGTCTGTCATTTTGTCGCAGAGTTTAAACCTACTCTACCAAAATCAAATCTTCCCTCAATGGTTCCTCACTTCACTGGGCGCGAGGAGGAATGCAACAACGTCGTTGCTCACGTGACCAACGAAGCCACTCGCCTCGTTTCCATATGGGGCTCGCCAGGGTTCGGAAAAACGTCGACTGCAATCGCCATAGGACATCGCCTCCAAGCGCAAGAAGGCCTGCCGGTATACTTTATTTCGTTACGTGGCCTGAGGCTAAAAAGTGATCTAACGTCTAGATTTCTTGGATTGTTTACGCATTCTGCGACAACATCCCAGCGTTTGACAGCAGATGACGAACTTTTCTCAATTTTGGCTGAAATTGCAAATCCCTTCATTTGCATCTTTGATAATGCCGATGATCTTTTTGAAAGTGGCCTTCCGGACGTCAAAAAGGAAGTTGTTGATTTAATTGGAGAAATTCTCAATCGCAGCGATAAGGTTACGTTTCTTCTCACTACAAGGGAATCTTGTCAATTCTTAAATCTGCGTTTCAAAGGACACCATGCTGTAAGAATAAGAGAGCTGGATGAGCAATCCTCCCTAAACCTTGTTCAAGAGCTGCTTCCAGAAGCGAACAAGTCTGATTGTATAAAAGTTAGGCAGATTTGCGGGAGTGTACCATTGGCCATGAAGTTGTTGTGTTCCTCCATTTCGGAGGATAATACCGCAACATCAAGTGGGTCTGTTGACATGTTCTTGAATAACACAAATAACATTTTGGAAATGTTGGACAACTCAGACTATCCCAGCAATCAGAGGTTGAAGTGTCTTTTTGACACCTCTTTTCAGAGACTGTCCGTAGAGGAAAGAGAAGCACTGGTCTCACTTTGCATTCTTCCCAACCACTTTGACCTACATGTCGCATCAGCTGTGTTAGGAATGAAAATACCCCAAGCTGCAAAAATGCTGCAAAAACTCCAGCGGAAATCCCTCATTGATGCTAGTTCCAAAGCTGAGAAATATTCCATCCATAAGCTGTTATTGTCATTTGTACAGGAAAAAGGGGAAAACGAAATGAAAGAAATGGTTCTTAACGCTAAAGTGCGTTTTTTTGAACTGCATGTTTCCCTCTTCGAGACGCTAACAGAAAAATTTCTCACCGGACGTTCCATGTCGGCTTTCCTTGAGTTTTTTCAGAAAGAGGAAAGTTTCGTTCAAAGTCTAATTGACGGTTGTCTGGAGAAAAGAACTGTAAGTAAAGTTTGCAAGGTTTTGATTAAAGCTGAAATGTATCTCTGCTTTCTTTACTGGCGAGATGACGGTATGTTTGACATCATTTACGAAACAGCAATAAAGGCAGCCAATAATCACAATCGGCTGAACTCTGTCCACAAACAACTGCTTCTGTCGAAAACGTATGGTAGCTTGGTTATGGGCGCAACTGAAGCGACGGAGAGGCTGCTGTCGGTGAATGAGCAAGTTCAGTCGTCTACTGTCATCCAAGACACAGAATTGCAAGGAGAATTCTTGACTTACCAAGGATTGTACAAATTTTTTATCGGGAGAGCTGAAGAAGGAGTGAGACATTTAGAAGAAGCACTTTCGTTAATGGAAACAACTCCAAAGCACAGAATCCTAAAGCTCATCATTCTTCAAGTTCTTGCTCTTTATCAAATTTTCAAAAGTAACCCGTTTAAGTCACGTGACTTTTATAAAAAAGCAGTCGATGAATGCAAAGCGGTGGGAGACACGGGCTTAGTAGTAATTCCGGAGATCGATGAAACCAGGAGAGAAGAAGACAGGATACATCTAAACGAAACCAGACTGACCCATAATCAGCCACTTCAAACCGAAGTTGTCATTCTCGTGAGTCAAGCAGTAAAAAATATCTCCACTGATGAAACCAAGCAATTCTTTTGTAATTTACTGCTGCAAATACTGACGGAATCTGACTCTGCCATACCAACTGGTGCAACTGGTCGGTTCCATTTTCATTTCTCTGGATTAGGAATGCTCCTCAAATTAAAAGGGAAAATGGGCTATGTAATTAAAATAGGAGATATAGTGAATTTTCATCCTGAAAAGATCCAAACAAAACCTGAGAAAAACATCAGTGCAACTTCCTCAAATAACAGCGAACGCACGAAAGCCAACCACGTAGAAGCCTTTGAATCAGAGAAGCGTGCACTGAATATCAGGTTAAAAGTCCTGGGTGAAGAACATTCACAAACCGCTGACAGCTATCATTCATTAGGAGCTACTCAACATTCACTTGGAGACTTTGTGTCAGCCCTTGAGTCAAACAAGCGTGCACTGAATATCAGGTTAAAAGTCCTGGGTGAAGAACATTCACAAACCGCTGACAGCTATCATGAATTAGGAGTTACTCAACATTCACTTGGAGACTTTGTGTCAGCCCTTGAGTCAAACAAGCGTGCACTGAATATCAGCTTAAAAGTCCTGGGTGAAGAACATTCACAAACCGCTGACAGCTATCATTCATTAGGAGTTACTCAACATTCACTTGGAGACTTTGTGTCAGCCCTTGAGTCAAACAAGCGTGCACTGAATATCAGGTTAAAAGTCCTGGGTGAAGAACATTCACAAACCGCTGACAGCTATCATGAATTAGGAGTTACTCAACATTCACTTGGAGACTTTGTGTCAGCCCTTGAGTCAAACAAGCGTGCACTGAATATCAGCTTAAAAGTCCTGGGTGAAGAACATTCACAAACCGCTGACAGCTATCATGAATTAGGAGTTACTCAACATTCACTTGGAGACTTTGTGTCAGCCCTTGAGTCAAAGAAGCGTGCCCTGAATATCAGGTTAAAAGTCCTGGGTGAAGAACATTCACAAACCGCTGACAGCTATCATGAATTAGGAGTTACTCAACATTCACTTGGAGACTTTGTGTCAGCCCTTGAGTCAAACAAGCGTGCACTGAATATCAGGTTAAAAGTCCTGGGTGAAGAACATTCACAAACCGCTGACAGCTATCATGAATTAGGAGTTACTCAACATTCACTTGGAGACTTTGTGTCAGCCCTTGAGTCAAACAAGCGTGCACTGGATATCAGGTTAAAAGTCCTGGGTGAAGAACATTCACAAACCGCTGATAGCTATGATTCATTAGGAGTTACTCAACATTCACTTGGAGACTTTGTGTCAGCCCTTGAGTCAGCTAAGTGTGCACTTGACATCAGGATGAAGTTGCACGGTGAAGAGGATCCACGAACTGTTAACAGCCTGGTTAAGGTGAAGGAGTTGGAAAAGTTGTTGTGAAGGAATGAAAGGAGAGAAAAGGGAACATTACAATTAAGTATTTTGATAAATGTCATTTATATATTCACACTAATATCAAGAGATCTTAGAGAAGGTAATTTTTTCGAAGATGATAGTTGAAAATCTGTATTACGATGTAGCAAGACCTTGAAAAGTATTTTTAGAAATAACCAAAGGAAAGGATAGGACTCGTCATTTTCAAAACGCAGCATTGAAAAGTAAAGGAAGGGCACAAAGCTAAAAGCTCGGCTTCGTTGTCCCTGTTTATGTTGTTTGGGCTATCTCTTGCCTCTTTCACTTTTCTTGTGTACCAATGGTTGTTTCGGTCAATAAATTTCATTTCGTTCCACAACGGCTCGTGTCTGGTTCCGTTAGCGTGTTCTGAAACCGCGGAATTCTGAGTGCGTGCGAGTCGTATGACCTTGTCGTGTTCTTTTATTCTTTCTTGCATAGCTCGTCCCGTTTCTCCGATGTAGACTTTGCCGCATGCGCAAGAAGCGAATCTTTTAGTTGATTGTATACCTCAAACTCGAATTGAATGATTAAGTGAGTTTGTTAGTGGAGAGATATCCTATCGGAAAGAGTTTTCTAAAGAGACACAATTTATCTTTTAGCCTACCTTGACAAAGCTCTTCCTAACGACTTAAGTTAACAAAAGAAACTTGATGATTTTATTTAACCAGACAGAAATAGTTTCGATGGGGATATACGTACCAAAACAGGATTTCCCGCTTGTGATAAAATCATAACCAAAATTTGAGACATAGTCTTATTCTTTTTTTCAATTTGAAATATATTTTTGTAGATGAATGGTCTTCGCAATTAGAAATTGCTGAGCCAGACACTTTTAATCTTTGTTCAATTAAACGGATTGTTATGGAAAACTTTTTATCCTTAATTTTCCTGGTTGTTTTGTTTGTAATTCGATGACTACGTCATAGATCTTCTATTTGCAACACGCGATCAAAGTGAGAGAGCCAATGAAATTGCCGTATTGTCCACAGTAGCTACCATAGCAACCAATAGAACTGCTTCCAAATTTGGCCGAGTTCACAAACTGTGAATGTGACGAGTACAAATACAATGACTTGAGATGCCCCTCGTGGCGTCGAAATCCTCGTGGGCAGCGGCCATTTGCCAAGATGCAGAATTTACCTTCGGGCCACTCTGTAGAAAGAACAATACGTATGTTTCATAAGGGAAAGATCATCATTTCTCGCGTAGGGGGAGAGGTGGTGATACAGTTTGTGTCACGATCAAATTCACCTGATCCCTCGTAGAGCATACAGCTCTGTAGTATTCTAATAAACCGCCCATTGATTGGCAGCTAAGTGGTAGTCAATTTTTTGTAGTCCCCTCTTTGTACTCTGTTGGTGAAGACTGATACTCCTGAGTTTCGCCTTAAAACTATGTGATTCTATCAAAATCCCCCACCCCTCCTCTCCGGCGATTGAAAATGACTGGTCTCTGAAGCGTTCTCAGTCTCAAGAGCGTGTGGTCCCGAATATTTTCAAACTATTGTGCAATACAAATTTTTTATCGGGGAAGGGAGGTAAGGGTGTCTATACAACTTTTTCCAAAGATTATACAATCAATTTGAACAACTTTCGTGAATATTTTCAGGAACAACTGAGTCGATAAAACAGAATGAATATATGCTTACCCTCCTTGAGCGATGCACTTTCTTCTTGTGCATAACTTAGAGAAACTTTTAAAGTTTTAACCTCCTGTTGCAACGTGTTAATTTTCTCGGTAAGTTTTCTCTCCAAGTCTTCTATGTCATCCTGGGTTTGCCCTGTTTTCCTTTTTAGGCTTTTGACATCTTTGTTAAATGTGATGGTTGTCTCACCATACTGCTGCTAGCTCGTTGACATGGCCAACTGTTTTATTCAACTTCTTTGTTACATTTTGAATCTGCTTGGTATGATTAGCGAACTTGTCAAATATTTGTTTAAACTCCTTCTCATTGCCTGTTCCTTTGACAGCTGTAGAGACTTGGTTGCTGAAATTTTCTATGATGGCTGAATGGGCTTGACCATTCGTCACAGTTTCAAGATTGTTCCAAAAGCGCCTTAATCTGATAAAAAAATGCAATGTTGTGAGCGTTCATTATCAAAACTAGAACCCGGACCCTGAAACCTGGATTCGGGAAACTCACGCATAGGAAAAAGACCTTACACTGAGAACCGAAATGGAGGTAAAAAATGGTGGATATTTACTCAACTATGAGGCGATCAGGTAAATAGCTACCATGCAGACTATTTTTATACGTAACACACATTGGCGCATTTGTTCCCATGAAAAAAGAGAAATTCAGAAACAATCAAAGTAAATTTCCATTATATCATTGCAGAAGATAAAAAAAGGGAGAGATGAATTACAGCTCAAATTTTGACATCACATCGCCTGGTTTTTTGTTGATTTTTTTACCTTGACTTATCAATAAACGAGGGATTCAAAATATATGGAATTTCTGTGTTGAGTGCCTTGCTTATCTGCCGGTTGTTCCAATAAAAAGAAAATTTTCATTCCAGGTTTGTCAAGCGATGAAAAACGTTAAAAGAGGTCGCTGGTTACCAAGTTGGATGGCCGACACAATTTATCAAACAGATTTTAACTTGAACACAATTCCAAACTAGTCAAGATTAAAGTGTTGTATCTGTGTTATTAGACTACTCAAATGTTAACGCCACTGTAGCTGCCTCAACCTTTACATCCTAACATCATTATGCATATTCTCCTTACTGTTCTCTGTACATTTCCTAAGTTTTAACAAGGAGAATTTGTAAAACCATCACGAGCTTCGTTAGTTGCTGATCATTTCCTTTATTCTCGTGGCTTAAACATTTGATTCAAGGGATAGATTGTAAAGAGAAATTAGAACCTTGACACTCTCAGGGATTAAAAGGTTAAAGCGCCACTAGATTTTCTTTGATTTATTTGTACTAGGCGGCCATCTCGATTGCTCGCGTTCACAGTCTTGTAGTAAAAATAGTCATCCTCTATATTATAGAGAATTCGTTATAAAGATCTACCGTTTGAGAGTAAATGTGACTTAGAAAGAGAAGTCAGTCGAAACACCAATGGTTGGATAACTGTTGCTCATCTTCAAAATAAGTGATAATCATTGTGTTCTCTCGATATAATCGAAGCGTGACGTATAACGTGTGAAACAAGCTGGGTAGGTCACGTGCGCGTTTGTGATAGGCTTGAGGTTATAGTTCAGTATCCCTCTTGATGTCTTGTTAGCATTAAGGTATGGATAGCCTCCCTGTCGAGTCACAAGGGAGCAGCATGGAGTGCTAATAAGCCAGCACAGACTTTGAACTTTTTTGTGTCTTAAAGATGTGAAAATATCATTATATATTATTGTTTTAATCGTACGCTGTTATTTTGACCGAATACACAAAGTCATTTGTAGGGTTTAAATAAGTTATTTTTGCACTTGTGCAATTTTTCTCGTGCAATTTGGAAATAAATAAGCACTCGTTAATTTTTTCAAAGACCACAAACTGCACCGGCCCTACGGGCTCGTGCAATTTTGTTGGTCTTTGAAAAAATTTACTCGTGCTCATTTATTCCAAATTGCACTCGAAACCGTGTGTTTACCTATACAAATAATGCTGATCCGAGGGATCATGAATATTCAATGAAGTTTGAATAGTTCAGTATCCCACTTGATGTCTTCTTAGCATTAAGATATGGATAGCTTTCTTGTCTCATCTTTGCTCTGAATAGCCTTCCTCTCATAGATAGGCTATACGACTCTTGTATTCCAACAACTCCTTTTAACATCCCCTGACCACTTTCCCAACCCTCACTCACAAACTCTCCCCCCACGAGGTAGGAATTGAAAGTACAAAACTTCCGGTAATTTCCTAGTCGCTTACTACAGCTATGACGATCAAGTCCTACTCTGCAGCTCCAACCAACGATACCCTTAAAAGAGGGTAGTCAGCACGTGATTGAATAGTAGGCCTTCTCCTCTGGGGAAGTGCAACAGTTCTTGAGTCTTGACCTTTCCAAGATCACTTGCTCTGTCTCCTGCGAAGAATAACGTCTTCAGAAAGGCTTGATCACGGATCAGTACAAAGAGTTGAGTTGCTGAGAGGTCACTTTCATTGACCCGTTTGCCAATAAAGGATCCGCTTGAGTTGGCACGATTCTTGCTTCCAATTGCTCTACCCTCATATCCGCTAAGTAGTCCTTCACTACCCTCGATGTTGCTGGGTTCCCGTATCCCGGAATAATAGAGTCGTCCCCGCCTCTCCCGGCTTCAGAGAATATCAAGTGTAGTTTCCCTATCATACAGTCTACTGTTCCAAAAGCTAATCCTTTGGAACAAAAACAAGCTGACTTGGGCCAACTCTGCTTCCTCTTTATCAGCGACGGGCTTGATCAGCACTGACTGCATGGCGGGGCTATTTAGCAGGGGACGACATTGGCATAAGGTAATACTGCAACGCTTGGCTCTCTCATCTTTGCAGTCTCTTACATGATCTACCAGTTACTCTAGAGCCGCAAAGGCTCTGTAAAGATCAAAGATTGCTTGAGCTTTTGAAACAAGCAACTGCAAAGTTGACAAAGACATCTCTATCAGTGCCCTTTCCGCCCTTTTCTTCATATCGTCCAGCTGTTTCTTTAAGATCTTAACCTCTGCAGCGGCCTCAATAGATCAAGAGGCACACCTGTTAGCCAGAATATCGCCATTCCGTTATGATGTCTAGGCTCTCTCTGTCCGCATGGGCTCCCACAACCCCTCACGAATTTCAGACTAAATCATGTCACTCAACACAACGCAAGATCACTCTCCTATTCAATAACGTGGGTCCACACAGCGTATCACAAGTCTCCTTTTTTAATTACGTACGCCCACAGCGAATCAGACGGACGCGCTAGTCACATAAACCCACACAGCACATCACGATATTTCTACTTGAATCACGTGAGCCCGCATAACGTATCACGATTATCATTCATTTGTTGCCTACACAGGGTGCAACAATTCTCCTCTTCAATCACGTGAGCCCACACAGCGCATCACGATTGCTTTTTTTCTATTACACACCTAGGGCATAACAGTTCTCCTCTTTCAAACAGGTGAGCCCACACAGCGCATCACGATTACCATTCTTTTGTTGCCCACACAGAGCGTAGCGATTCTCCTCTTCCAAACACGTGAGCCCACACAGCGCATCACGATTACTTTTCTTTTGTCACCTACACAGGGCATTACGAATTTTCCTCTTTTAATCACGTGAACCCACACAGCACATCACGATTACTTTTCTTTTGTTACCTACACAGGGCATTACGAATTTTCCTCTTTCAATCACGTGAGCCCACACAGCACATCACAATTACTTTTCTTTTGTTACCTACACAGGGCATTACGAATTTTCCTCTTTCAATCACGTGAGCCCACACAGGACATGACAATTCTCCTCTTTCAGTCGCGTGGACCCACCCAGCACTTCACCATCCTTTTCTTCTGTTGCTCACACAAGGCATAACGATTCTCCTCTTCAACTGACGTGGACCCACCCAGGGCTTCACCATCTTTTTCGTTTGTTGCTCACACAGGGCATAACGATTCTCCTCTTTCAATCACGTGGATCCACCCAGCGCTTCACCATCTTTCTCTTTTGTTGCTTACACAAGACATAACGATTCTCCTCTTTCAATCACGTGAGCCCACACAGCGCATCACGGTTATTCTTACTTTGTTGAATTGCGTAGTCCCACCCGAGGCATAACGGTCCTTTTCTTTAAATCGCGTGAGCCCATATAGCGTATTGATAATGGCTTTGACCTGAATCACGCGAACCCACACAGCGGATCACAGCCACTTGCTTCCTGAAGACAAAATTTACATCAAGGGGGAACTTGCGAAACAGAGTTAAAATACATTCTTTCAAACAAAAGAAATACATTTGAGCTTAAATCTCCCGGGAAAAGCATTTCCAGCAACTCTGCATAATTAAGGTCTCGTGGTCTAGAAGCGTAACCTTTAAACAACCTAATTGAACAACTAGTTTCCTCCCCCCCCCCCAAAAAAAAAACCTGTACCTACACAAGATCCTTACCTAAACACCTCCCTGACTTCCAAGGACGGATATTGTGGCAGCCGATGTTAAAGCAGTCGATGCAATTGTCGTTGTTGAAGCAATTGAGGCTGCTGAAACGGCTTGAGTCGCCGATGTTGTGCATGTTAAATTAGGAGAAACAGGGGGTAGGACCCTGATCCAAAATTGCAGTGGATTGTCGAACTTCTGAGACTACTTGTGGGGTTAACTGTCGAGGACGCGATGGATCCGGTTCATCCATAGCAACTTTTTCATTAGCGTTTCGTTGCGAACTGACACCCTTGCATAATTAGTTTGGTCTTAAATAATGCTAATGACATCATCCCGAGGGATCATGAATATTCAAGGAGGTTTGAATAGGCGACGTGAGTTCTCACGTGGACATCTCATCAGTTAAACGCGGCACAGGAAGTATGTATTTGAGCCTGTTTGAATAGAACTCAAATGGATATTTTCGTTGAAAAAGCAAGCGGTATTTTCATAATTAAAACTATTCGTTTGAGTGCTCTTGTTACGCCTTCGGGCACCAAAACGAAATTGTTTACGAGCTCAATCAGTCGCACAGCTCAAACTGTGCTTCTTTGGTTTCCTCTCCACTTGCCTTTCTACTGTCCCGCCCTCATCATGTCACGTGAGTCCTGCCGATACACTCAACCCACTCAAAAAAAGGGAGTGTTATGAAATTATGAAATTGTTGTTGGTTTCTATGATTCAAAGTGCAATGATTGTCATGTTTCAATGTTTTTTTGTCTTTATTCATATCGGGTCGCAAACCTGACATTCTTTTCCCTAACATTCCATAAAGTTTATTGATGGCTGGGTAACCTCTCTGAGGCGACCATTCGATTATTGTAAGTCAAGGGTTGTTGGTAAACTGTTGCGTCAAATACATAACAATAAGTAAAATAGTTTTTTTTCACTGAACCATCTTGTTCTGTTTAAGTTTTCTTTTCTTTACTCGCCATGGGAACCTGTCATAATTCTTTGTAGAGGGGGAGGGTGAGGAGGATTTTAGGAGGGATCACATGGTTTTTTCTTTTCGTCGCCAAAAGAGTACAAACAAATCAAGGAGTATTGTGACAATACGAATCCCAACTTTCCTTCTCAAATGTTATCATGCTCTTGACATGTGATGTGTACATGCATATCTTACAATTAATTCAAAGTTCAATGTCAATGGCACATCTTCCTCGGCCAATACCCTCTATCTCAGACACTGAACCACTCTCCACTCACTGGAAAATTTGATTTTTGAACCTTTCCG
>NC_142681.1:18392991-18425491 GCF_964200805.1 Pocillopora damicornis | reverse complement strand
ATAGCTATGTATAGTCCTGTATAGCTGTGTATAGCCCTATGTAGCTATGTATAGCCCTGTATAGCTATGTATAGCCCTGTATAGCTATATATAGCCCTGTTTAGCTGTGCATAGCTCTGTATAGCTGTGTATAGCCCTGTATAGCTGTGTATAGCTTTGTATAGCTGTGTTCAGCCCTGTATAGCTGTGTTTAGCCCTGTATAGCTGTGTTTAGCCCTGTATAGCTGTGTATAGCCCTGTATAGCTAAGTATAGCACTGTATAGCTGTGTATAGCCCTGTATAGTTTGTATGGCCCTGTATAGCTGTGTATAGCCCTGTATAGCTGTGTATAACCCTGTATAGCTGTGTATAGCTCTGTTTGGCTGTGTTTAGCCCTGTATAGTTGTGTATAGTCCTGTATAGCTGTGTATTGCCCTGTATAGCTATGTATAGCCTTGTATAGCTATGTATAGCCTTGTATAGCTATGTATAGCCCTGTATAGCTATGCATAACCCTGTATAGCTTTGTATAGCTGTGTATAGCCCTGTTTAGCTGTGTATAGCTGTGTATAGCTCTGTATAGCTGTGTTTAGCCCTGTATAGCTGTATATAGCCCTGTATAGCTGAGTATAGCTCTTTATAGCTGTGTATAGCCCTGTATAGCTTTGTATAGCCCTGTATAGCTGTGTATAGCCCTGTATAGCTCTGTATAGCTGCGTTTAGCCCTGTATAGCTGTGTATAGCCCTGTATAGCTGTGTATAGCTGTGTATAACCGGTTATAGCTGTGTATAGCCCTGTATAGCTGTGTATGGTCCTGTATAGCTGTGTATAGCCCTGTATAGCTGTGTATAGCCCTGTATTGCTGTGGATAGCCCTGTATGGCTATGTATAGCCCTGTATGGCTATGTATAGCCCTGTATAGCTGTGTATAGCCCTGTATAGCTGTGTATAGCCCTGCATAGCTGTGTATAGCCCTGCATAGCTGTGTATAGCCCTGTTTAGCTGTGTATTGCCCTGTATAGCTGTGTATTGCCTTGTATAAGTGTGTATAGCTCTGTATAGCTGTGTATAGCTCTGTATAGCTCTGTATAGCTCTGTATAGCAGTGTATACCAGTGTATAGCTGTGTATAGCCTTGTATAACTGTGCATAGCTCTGTATAGCTGCCTATACCTCTGTATAGCTGTGTTTAGCCCTGTATAGCTGTGTATAGCCCTGTATAGCTGAGTATAGCTCTGCATAGCTGTGTATAGCCCTGTATAGCTTTGTATAGCCTTGTATAGCTGTGTATAGCCCTGTATAGCTCTGTATAGCTGCGTTTAGCCCTGTATAGCTGTGTATAGCCCTGTATAGCTGTGTATAGCTATGTATAGCTGGGTATAACCGGTTATAGCTGTGTATAGCCCTGTATAGCAGTGTATAGCCCTGTATAGCTGTGTATAGCCCTGTATGGCTGTGTATAGCCCTGTATAGCTATGTATAGCCCTGTATGGCTGTGTATAGCCCTGTAGAGCTATGTATAGCCCTGTATAGCTATGTATAGCCCTGTAGAGCTGTGTATAGCCCTGTATAGCTGTCTATAGCCCTGTATTGCTGTGTATAGCTGCGTATAGTTGTGTATAGCCCTGTATAGCTGTGTATAGCCTTGTATAGCTGTGCATAGCTCTGTATAGCTGCCTATACCTCTGTATAGCTGTGTTTAGCCTTGTATAGGGCTGTAGAGCTGTGTATAGCTGTATCTAGCCTTGTTTAGCCCTGTTTGTGTGTGTAGGGTATTGTATGTAAAGTATAGGACATAATATGTATTGAGGACATAATAATTGCCCATACATGACGTACCTACCTAAAGAGGAAGATGCAAACTGCCGTTATCGCTGAGTGTTAAGTTGTCTCTCACTTTATATATAAAACTGCCGAGAATACCGAAGCAGGAACATAGCAATGGCTGCTGAAGACAACTGGCAAACAAAACTCCACACAATCGTCGAGAGAACCGCGTTTATTTTCAACAATGATATGCTAAGCGACGTGAAATTTGTGGTTCCTGTGTCGAGTGGAGAGAGCGAAAGTACGAAAGTGATCCCAGCTCACAAGTTTGTGCTAGCAATCGGTAGTCCTGTGTTCTTTGCTATGTTCTATGGTCAAATGGCGGAGACCAAAGACTCTATCGAACTACCTGCTGTGATTACGACAGTCTGTTGGAGTTGTTTCGCTTCCTCTACAGCGACGAAGTGACTTTAAGTGGAGGTAATGTGATGCAAGTGATTTACTTGGCGAACAAGTACATGGTGCCTTTACTCGTTGAGAAGTGCACAGAATATCTCCGCGACAATTTGACAGCAGCAAACGTGTTTAGCATTCTGCCATACGCCCAGAAATTTCAGGACGAAAATTTGGAAGAACGATGCTGGAAAGTTATCGAGATTTTCACCGGGAAAGCTGTGACGTCAGACGACTTCGTCACAGCTGAGCGATCTGTTGTTGAATCTCTTGTGAAGAGAGAAGTGTTGTGCGTGACGGAAGTGGAACTGTTCAAAGCTGTTGATCGCTGGGCCAGAGAAGAAGGAGAACGGCAGGGACTCACACTTGATGGAGAGACGAAGAGACGACTTCTTGGAGAGGAAATCGTGAAAGGAATTCGCTTTCCGTTAATGTCATTAGCAGAGTTTGCTACGGTAGTCTGTGACACTGCTATTTTATCTAGGAAGGAGACTGAGGACATGATTAAATACTACGGCAATGTCTTGAAAACTCCTTTACCATTTTTTCAGGGAGCAAGGAAGAAGCTTCCTGTGTTTCGGGTCAACAGATTTAACAATTGTGGTAACCCAACTACGGGCCCAGGTTGGAATTACATTAATAGCTTCCCTGACAGAGTTCTCTTCTCCGTGAACAAGCCTATTAAGTTACTTGGAATTCAGCATTTTGGTTCTGATGGTGGCGAGCACACAGTCTCCACTGAGGTCAAAGATACAGCCACTAGTTTAACTGTTGTCAAACGATCAGGAACTTTCACTTCAAAAAAGGAGACGAACAATAACTATTATGGCTTTTTTGTTTCGTTTGGTAATCTGGTTTGCTTGGACGCAAATAAGCAGTATACGCTAGAGTCACTTATCAACGGTCCAGAATCATGGTACGGAACAGATGGGCAAACATCTGTTGAAGCAGGAGGAGTGCAATTTACTTTCAGTGATCCAACAGGTACTGGCAACGGCACCACCGTAGCAGGAGGCCAGTTTCCAGCTTTTATTTTCATCTGAACTGTATCTGTATCTATGTACAGTTGATATCAATATCCTGACTCAGTCAGTTTTTGCGAAATTAGTCAGTATTTCTCACTGGTTATTACAGCAAGAAAATATGCCAAGCCTTGCTTACAAAATGAATTAATAGATAATAACAATTTTGTGATAACCTTAACCCTTGTTACCCTAAGAGTGACCAGCATTTAATTTCCCTTACAGTAATCACGTTGCTAGATCGTTTGTTAAGATGATGAGAAAGTAGGAAATGAACGCCAACCTAAGAAATTATGATTGTTAAAAAAATTCTCCTTATCAGTACCAAAGGAAATGTATAGAAAAGTGTATGGAGAACATGGATTTTGATGTTAAGGTGTAACGGGTTAAGTCATTGAAATAGTGTCATGGAGACTCAGTTATTGTAGCTCAGAGCTTATCAAGTCAATTTACAGATAAAGTTTTCATTATAATGAATGAAAATGATCACAAAAGAGTTTGACAATCTTTCTTAGTTTGGAAATTAGTCAGTGATATCTGGTCTTTTGGTGCAAGGTTTACCCTCAGTAATTTCTCTATGAAACAAGCTTTATCAACCCTTTCTCTTAAATCCTTTAATCTTTTCATAACGATCATCCTCTATCTTCTCCTTAAGGTATCACTGCTGAATACAACGTTAAGGGGGTACTCGTTATTTATCGCCGGGGGGGAAGGGTGTGTGGAGTTTTTTTGTGTGGGGGGATCACATGGGTTTTAGGGGGCACAGAGGAGTATAAAGGGGGGAGGGACTACAGAGAAGTGACTCCCAATTAACTGACCATGGAGGGGAATCATAAGAATATTACAGAGCCTTATGGGGAGATCAGCTGGATTTTTATTGTGACACAACCAAGATCCTTCAATCCCCTTCACCCCCCACAGGCAATGAAATAATTATTTCCTCATAATAAGTTAAAGTTAAGATCATGAAAATGGAGAAGGTGATGGTTAACTGAAGAAGATCTTGATTACAAAACAAATTCTCCTTTGTTTGTACCATGTTAAGAGAACAGTATGGAGAATATGCATACAAATAATCCTACAAGCTCCCCCCACCCCACCCCACCCCCATCACCATCTCCTTATTTGATAAAACCTCCCTGCAGTGTTCTATAGGTTTTTTAAAACTCTTATTTTAAAGACTCCGAGTTCGCAGATTATTCCTCTTGAATATTTTTTTAACCTTCTTTCATTAAATGATCTGATGGAGTAACACTTGTGGCCACCGGTTTGATTACGGCTGGAGTAAATTAACAGATAAAAAGCACCTTGTATCACCGACACAACAATTTGTAAAACGCAGTTTAATAAATATAAAATCTATTGAAAGGATTGTCACTAACTTTCAAATATATATATAAGTACTATTTGAATATTAAGAAATGTCATCGAAATAAAATGAACTTTACAAATCACAGATTATTCTCACTTGAGCTGTACAATTGTGGCAGGAACACTGAAAGGAAATGGAAAATATAGCTACGCGTAAATTAATCACCAGAAAAGAAAAAATGCAACGGCTCAGTCAGTCTTAATATGGCCATATCTTTAAAAGCTCCCAACTTTTTTAATCATCCTCCTTTCGTCTCTCCTCAATTCTCCTTTTGATCGATAACATACAATTCCTCTCTCCCCTTCCCCCCCCCCCCCACCCCAACTACCACCACTACCACCACTGCCTCCTCCAAAAGATAGCTTGAAAGCAAGTAAACACGATAGGGAGGCTTATTACAGAAAACACGAACGTTTCGAAATTAATCCTACCTGCTTATCTACTTTAGAAAATATACAAAACTCGCTTTCTACAAGCTTACAAAATAAAGACGTTCGTAGTTCAGAAATAACTCCATGATACTAATAACTTTTGATTTCATAAATACTTTTTTTACCTGCCAGGCAAAGAGATGTCTCTAGCTTCTATATAACCTGCGGTTAACACGCTGAAAGAAAACGAACCCACCAATTAATAGAATTAACACTAATAAACAAATTGAAGAAAATCAAAAGCCAAATTATTACTGGCGAGCGCCTCCCTTCGTGGAACCTTAGCTTAATTACGAAAATCATTTTGATAATATCTGTTACAGCAAACAATAGTCTGAGATTTTTTCATATTGAAATAAGTACTCCTTCCGAAAAAGGGGCGCTTATTTCTTTTTCGAGAAACGGCAGAAATTGAAACAAAGCTTCGATCTTCATGTGACTGAGGATCAAAAAGACTGGAAGCAGATTTGTTGTCCCTGGATCCTTCCTTGCCTGAACGACCAGCCAAGCAATCGACGGAAAATTTTAAAAGGAATTCATCGTTGAGGGATCTGTGCCCTCACGGCGATATAATAGTAGAGAGATTGACACTAAGACCAATATTTCTCTCGTGAACCTTTAAGTGAGCAATTAACCTTTTAACGCCCATGAGTGACCAAGACAGAATTTCTCCTTACAATATCAATACAACATCGAGCAGGCAAGTGATGAGAATGAAGAAAAATAAAAAATATCAGTAACGGGATTTTAAGTTGATCCAATACCAAATTCTCCAAACTAACATCACAAGAACTGTATGACAAACTGTAAGGAGAATTACTAATGAGATCTTGGGAGTTAAAGGGTTAAATGAAGATGGACCACAGTCGATCTCAATGTACACGTACTCCAACAGTGCTTTTACTGAAACAGAATAAGTGCGTTAATTGGAAAAAGGGGCGCTAGTTGTAATGACGGTGCTAAATCAATAGAGACACTTATTAGAATAGAGGCGCTAACCAACAAAAACAAATTTTAAGGGGGGGGAGGGTCTCTAATTAGAGAGGGAGCTTATTATATGGAGGGAGCTAAATCTAATTATTACGGTAAACAATTTCAAGTAGATCTCTTGTTTCATGTCAACAACTGAGGCGTTGCTCGGTAATTTGACAGAAATGCCCGTCATAAATGCATGTTGCTGTTTCCAAATATTAACTAACGTCATAGTTTTGGCAAAAAAACATATTAGCCTAGAGTAGATTACGTAGCGCGCCATTCCCGTCATTTCGTGACGGGAGGAGCCTGCAATGAGTTCAGCGGTGCGATCCTAAAGAGGAAAACTACTGCTATCGCTACGTGTTGAAAGTTGTTGGTCACTATATGAGCAAAAAAACTGTCGAGGATACCGAAGCTGGAACATAGCAATGGCTGCTGAAAACAACTGGCAGACAAAACTCCAAACTATCGTCGAGAGAACCGCGTTTATTTTCAATAACGAGATGCTAAGCGACGTGAAATTTGTGGTTCCTGTGACGAGTGGAGAAAGCGAAAGTATGAAAGTGATCCCAGCTCACAAGTTTGTGTTAGCTATCGGTAGTCCTGTGTTCTTTGCCATGTTCTATGGCCAAATGGCGGAGACTAAAGATTCTATTGAACTACCTGACTGTGATTACGACAGTCTGTTGGAGTTGTTTCACTTTCTCTACAGCGACGAAGTGACTTTAAGCGGAAGTAATGTGATGCAAGTGATGTACTTGGCGAACAAGTACATGGTGCCTTCACTCGTTAAGAAATGCACAAAATATCTCCGAGACAATTTGACAGGAGCAAACGTGTTTAGCATTCTGCCATACGCCCAGAAATTTCAGGACAAGAATTTGGAAGAACGATGCTGGAAAGTTATCGAGATTTTCACAGAGGAAGCTGTGACGTCAGACGACTTTGTGACAGCTGAGTGATCTGTTGTTGAATCTCTTGTGAAGAGAGAAGTGTTGAGCGTGACGGAAGTGGAACTGTTCAAAGCTGTTGATCGCTGGGCCACAGAAGAAGGAGGACGGCAGGGACTTACACTTGATGGAAAGACGAAGAGACGACTTCTTGGAGAGGAAATCGTGAAAGGAATTCGCTTTCCGTTAATGACATCAGCGGAGTTTGCCGCGGCAGTCTACGACACTGATATTTTATCTAGGAAGGAGACTGGTGACATGATTAAATACTACAGCAATGTCTTGAAAACCCCTTTACCATTTTTGCAGGGAGCAAGGAGGAAGCTTCTTGGATTTCGAGTCAACAGATTTAATGGTTGCTGTAAGCCAACTACAAGTTGGCATTACAATACGGGCCTCCCTGACATTGTTCACTTCTCCGTAAACAAGCCTATTATGTTGCTTGGAATTCAGCATTTTGGTTCTGATGGTGGTGAGCACACAGTCTCCACTAAGGTCAAAGATACAGCCACTAACTTAACTGTTGTCAAACGATCAGGAACATTCACTTCAGAAAAGGACGTGAACAATAATCATTATGGCTTTTTTGTTTCGTTTGGTAATCTGGTTTGCTTGGACGCAAATAAGAAGTATGAGCTAGAGTCACTTATCAACGGTCCTGCATCATGGTACGGAAAAGATGGACGAACGTCTGTTGAAGCAGAAGGAGTGCAATTTACTTTCAGTGATCCAAAAGATACTGGCAATGGCACCATGGTAGTACATGGCCAGTTTCCAGCTTTTATTTTCATATAAACAGTATCTGTATCTACGTACAGTTGATATGAATATCCTGACTTTGTTAGTTTTTGCAAGTTGGTCACAGTATTTCTTACTGGTTATTACAGCAAAAATGTGCCAAGCCTGTTAACGAAATGAATTGACTAATAATAATCATTTTGTGATAGCTACAACCCTTGTTACCCTAAGAGTGACCAGCATCTTATTTCCCTTACAGTAATCACGTTGCTAGATCGTTTGTTAAGATGATGAGAAAGTAGGAAATGAACGCCAACCTAAGAAATTATGATTGTTAAACAAATTCTCCTTATCAGTACCAAAGGAAATGTATAGAAAAGAGTATGGAGAACATGGATTTTGATGTTAAGCTGTAACGGGTTAAGTCATTGAAATAGTGTCATGGAGACTCAGTTATTGTAGCTCAGAGCTTATCAAGTCTATTTACAGATAAAGTTTTCTTTATAATAAATAAAAATGATCACAAAAGAATTTGACAATCTTTCTTACTTTTGAAATTAGCCAGTGATATCTGGTCTTTTGGTGCAAGGTTTACCCCCAGTAATTTCTGTATGAAACAAGCTTTATCAACCCTTTCTCTCAAATCCTTTAATCTTTTCATAACGATCATCCTCTATCTTCTCCTTACGGTATCACTGCTGAATACAACGTTAAGGGGCTACTCGTTATTTATCACCAGGGAGGGAAGGGTGTGTGGAGATTTTTTGTGTGGGGGGATCACATGGGTTTTAGGGGGCACAGAGGTTTAAAAAGGGGAGGACTAGAGAAAAGTGACTCCCAATTAACTGACCATGGAGGGGAATCATAAGAATATTATGGTAGAGTTAGAAAGTGGAGAGGCGAGACCAAAATATAGTACTAGAATTAATATTTTTTGTTGCAAATTAAAGGTTTGAGTAAGAAATACAGAAAGTAAAATTATCTTCCTAGCCAGAGTAGCTTAGAGAGTGTTGCTGAAAAGAGAAAATATACTTTTATGACAGAAGACTTGATTTTTAATAGTACGGAGTACTATACTATACTATATGCAAATGTTAAAGGTTCAGGACACTGTATGTAGATTCTTTGAGAATGGAGTGGCTTGTTCGAAAAGTTCTATCTAAAGATGGATAATACTACTTGTGCATCTTGAAATATTTCCATCTCTTCATTTAACTACATTAGGCTCTATTTAACAAATAGATTCCAAGTTGCCGTGCGTCTGTTCAGTAATAGATCACACATGACGTCAAAATGTGGTAAGAACAAAAAAGTGGCACACGAGGCGCGGAGTAGTTATATGTTATCGATCAAAAGGAGAATTGAGGAGAGACGAAAGGAGGATGATTAAAAAAGTTGGGAGCTTTTAAAGATATGGTCATGTTAAGACTGACTGAGCAGTTGTGTTTTTTCTTTTCTAGTGATTAATTTACGCGTGGCTATATTTTTCATCCCCTGTCAGTATCCTGCCACAATTATACAGCCCAGGTGAGAATAATCTGTGATTTGTGAAGTTCATTTTATTTCGATGAGATTTCTTAATATTCAAATATTCCTTATAGATCTATTTTAAAGTTAGTGATAATCCTTTCAATAGATTATATTGGTTAAACTTCGTTTTATAAATTGTTGTTTCGGCAATACAAAGTGTTTTTTATCTGTTAATTTACTCCAGCTTTAAACAAACTGGTGGCCACAAGTGTTACTTCATCAGATCACTTAATAAAAGAATATTTAAAAAGAGGCGAAAGGAATAATCTGAGAACACGGAGTCTTTAAAATATGAGTTTAAAAAACCTGCAGAACACTGTGGGGAGGTGTTATTGGATAGGAGCTTCTAGGATTATTTTTATGCATATTCTCCATACTGTTCACCTAACATGGTACGAACAAAGGGGAATTTATTTTGCAATCAATATCTTCTTCAGTTGGTCATTACCTTCTCCATTCTCATAATCTTAACTCATTGGGAGAAAATAATTATTTTATCGCCTGCGGGGGGTAGGGATTGTAGGGAACTGGAGTATGTATGTAGTGTCACGATGAAAAAATCCAGCTGATCTCCCCGTGAGGCTCTGTAATATTCTTATCATTCCCCCTCCATTATAAGTTAATTGATGGTCACTTTTCTGTAGTCCCCCCCCTTTACACTCCTCTGTGTCCCCTACAACCCACGTGATCCCCCACACAAAAAATCTCCACACACCCTTCCCCCCCGACGATAAATAACGAGTAGCCCATTAACGTGCTATTCAGTAGTGATACCGTAAGGAGAAGATAGAGGATGATCGTTATGAAAAGGTTAAAGGATTTGAGAGAAAGGGTTGATAAAGCTTGTTTCATACAGAAATTACTGGGGGTAAACCTTGCACTAAAAGACCAGATATCACTGGCTAATTTCAAAACTAAGAAAGATTGTCAAACTCTTTTGTGATCATTTTTATTTATTATAATGAAAAGTTTATCTGTAAATTGACTTGATAAGCTCTGAGCTACAATAACTGAGTCTCCATGACACTATTTCAATGACTTGACCCGTTACAGCTTAACATCAAAATCCATGTTCTCCATACTCTTTTCTATACATTTCCTTTGGTACTGATAAGGAGAATTTGTTTAACAATCAAAATTTCTTAGGTTGGCGTTCATTTCCTACTTTCTCATCATCTTAACAAACGATGTAGCAACGTGATTACTGTAAGGGAAATTAGATGCTGGTCACTCTTAGGGTAAAAAGGGTTATGGTCATCACAAAATGATTAATTTAAGTCAAATCATTTTGCTAACAGGCTTGGCACATTTTTGCTATAATAACCAGTACGAAATACTGTGACCAATTTCGCAAAAACTAACTAAGTCAGGATATTGATATCAACTGTACGTAGATACAGATACAGTTCAGATGAAAATAAAAGCTGGAAACTGGCCTCCTACTTTCATGGTGCCATTGCCAGTATCTCTTGGATCACTGAAAGTAAATTGCACTCCTTCTACTTGAACAGACGTATGTCCATCTTTTCCGTACCATGACACAGGACCCTTGATAAGTGACTCTAGCATATACTGCTTATTTGCGTCCAAGGAAACCAGATTACCAAACGAAACAAAAAAGCTATAATAATTATTGTTCGCGTCCTTTTTCGAAGTAAATGTTCCTAATCGTTCAACAACAATAATGTTGGTGGCTATATGTTTGACCCTAGTGGAGACTGTGTTATCGCCACCATCAGAACCAAAATGCTGAATTCCAAGCAACATAATAGGCTTGTTTACGGAGAAGTGAACAATGTCAGGGAGGCCCGTATTGTAATTCCAAGCTGTAGATGGCTTACAGTAATCATTAAATCTGTTAACTCGATATCCAAGTGGCTCCCTCCTTGCTCCCTGCAAAAATGGTAAAGTGCTTTTCAAGACATTGCCGAAGTATTTTATCATATCGCCTGTCTCCTTCCTAGATAAAATAGCAGTGTCACACACTACCGTAGCAAACTCCGCTAATGACATTAACGGAAAGCGAATTCCTTTCACGATTTCCTCTCCAAGAAGTCGTCTCTTCATCTCTCCATCAAGTGTAAGTCCCTGCCGTTCTCCTTCTTCTGTGGCCCAGCGATCAACCGCTTTGATTATATGAATAGAGGCACTAACCAACAAAAACAAATTTGAGGGGGGGGGGGGTCTCTAATTAGAGAGGGAGCTAAATCTAATTATTACGGTAAACAATTTCCAGTAGATCTCTTGTTTCATGTCAACCACTGAGGCTTTGCTCGGAAATTTGACAGAAATGCCCGTCATAAATGCATGTTAATGTTTCCAAATATTAACGAAAGTCATAGTTTTGACAAAAAAAACATATCAGCCTGGAGAAGATTACGTAGTGCGCTATTCCCGTCATTTCGTGACGAGAAGAGCCTGCAATGAGTTCAGCAGTGCTATCTTAAAGAGGCAAACTACTGCCATCGCCAAGTGTTATAAGTTGTTTGTCACTATATGAGGAAAAAATCTGCCGAGGATACCGAAGCTGGAAAATAGCAGTGCCTGCTGAAGACAACTGGCAGACAAAACTCCAAACTATCGTCGAGAGAACCGCGTTTATTTTCAATAACGAGATGCTAAGCGACGTGAAATTTGTGGTTCCTGAGTCGAGTGGAGAAAGCGAAAGTACGAAAGTGATCCCAGCTCACAAGTTTGTGTTAGCAATCAGTAGTCCTGTGTTCTTTTCCATGTTCTATGGTCAAATGGCGGAGACCAAAGACTCTATCGAACTACCTGACTGTGATTACGACAGTCTGTTGGAGTTCTTTCGCTTCCTCTACTGCGACGAAGTGACTTTAAGCGGAAGTAATGTGATGCAAGTGATTTACCTGGCGAACAAGTACATGGTGCCTTCACTCGTTGAGAAATGCACGGAATATCTTCGCCACAATTTGACAGCAGCAAACGTGTTTAGCATTCTGCCATACGCCCAGAAATTTCAGGACGAAAATTTGGAAGAACGATGCTGGAAAGTTATCGAGATTTTCACAGAGGAAGCTGTGACGTCAAACGACTTTGTGACAGCTGAGCGATCTGTTGTTGAATCTCTTGTGAAGAGAGAAGTGTTGTGCGTGACGGAAGTGGAACTCTTCAAAGCTGTTGATCGCTGGGCCACAGAAGAAGGAGGACGGCAGGGACTTACACTTGATGGAGAGACGAAGAGACAGATTCTTGGAGAGGAAATCGTGAAAGGAATTCGCTTTCCGTCAATGTCATTAGCAGAGTTTGCTACGGTAGTCTGCGACACGGCTATTTTATCTAGGAAGGAGACTGATGACATGATTAAATACTACGGCAATGTCTTGAAAACTCCTTTACCATTTTTGCAGGGAGCAAGGAAGAAGCTTCCTGTGTTTCGGGTCAACAGATTTAAAAATTATAGAAACCCAATTACGGGTCCAAGTTGGAATTACATTAATGGCTTTACTGACAGAGTTCTTTTCTCCGTGAACAAGCCTACTAAGTTGCTTGGAATTCAGCATTTTGGTTCTGATGGTGGCGAGCACACAGTCTCCACTGAGGTCAAAGATACAGCCACTAACTTAACTGTTGTCAAACGATCAGGAACAATTACTTCAAAAAAGGAGACGAACAATAATTATTATGGCTTTTTTGTTTCGTTTGGTAACCTGGTTTGCTTGGAAGCAAATAAGCAGTATACGCTAGAGTCACTTATCAACGGTCCTGAATCATGGTATGGAACAGATGGGCGAACATCTGTTGAAGCAGATGGAGTGCAATTTACTTTCAGTGATCCAAAAGATACTGGCAACGGCACCACCGTAGCAGGAGGCCAGTTTCCAGCTTTTATTTTCATCTGAACTGTATCTGTATCTACGTACAGTTGGTATCAATATCCTGACTCAGTTAGTTTTTGCGAAATTGGTCGCAGTGTTTCTTACTGGTTATCACAGCAAAAAATATGTCAAGCCCTGCTAACAAAATGAATTGACTAATAGTAATCATTTTGTGATAACCTTAAACCCTTTTAACCCTGAAAGTGACCAGCATCTAATTTCCCTTACAGTAATCACGCTGCTAGATTGTTTGTTAAGATCGCGAACCTAAGAAATTTTGATTGTTAAACAAATTCTCCTTATCAGTACCAAAGGAAATGTATAGAAAAGAGTATGGAGAACATGGATTTTGATGTTAAGGTGTAACGGGTTAAGTCATTGAAATAGTGTCATGGAGACTCAGTTATTGTAGCTCAGAGCTTATCAAGTCTATTTACAGATAAAGTTTTCTTTATAATAAATAAAAATGATCACAAAAGAGTTTGACAATCTTTCTTAGTTTTGAAATTAGCCAGTGATATCTGGTCTTTTAGTGCAAGGTTTACTCCCAGTAATTTCTGTATGAAACACAGCTCTATCAACCCTTTCTCTCAAATCCTTTAATCTTTTCATAACGATCATCCTCTATCTTCTCCTTACGGTATCACTGCTGAATACAACGTTAAGGGGGTACTCGTTATTTATCACCAGGGGGGGAAGGGTGTGTGGAGATTTTTTGTGTGGGGGGATCACATGGGTTTTAAGGGGGACAGAGGAGTATAAAGGGGAGGACTACAGAAAAGTGACTCCCAATTAACTTACCATAGAGGGGAATCATAAGAATATTACAGAGCCTTATGGGGAGATCAGCTGGATTTTTATTATGACACAACCAAGATCCTTCAATCCCCTTCACCCCCCACCCCCGCAGGCAATGAAATAATTATTTTCTCATAATAAGTTAAAGTTGAGACCATGAAAATGGAGAAGGTGATGTTTAACTGAAGAAGATCTTGATTGCAAAACAAATCCTCCTTTGTTCGTACCATGTTAAGAGAACAGTATGGAGAATATGCATAAAAATCATCCTAGAAGCTCCCCCCAACCCCTAATAAACAAATTGAAGAAAATCAAAGGCAAGCCAAATTATCACTGGCGAGGGCCTCCCTTCGTGGAGCCTTAGCTTAATTACGAAAATCACTTTGATAATATTTATTACAGCGAATAATAGTCTGAGATTTTTCCACATTGAAATAAGCACTCCTTCCGAAAAAGGGGCGCTTATTTCTTTTTCGAGCAACGGCAGAAATGGAAACAAAGCTTTGATGTTCATGTGACCGAGGATCAAAAAGACTGGAAACGGATTTGTTGTCCCTGAATCCTTCCCTGCTTGAACGACAAGCCAAGCAATCGACGGAAAATTTTAGAAGGAATCCATCGTTGAGGGATCTGTGCCCTCACGGCGATATAATAGTTGAGAGATTGAGACTAAGACTAATGTTTCTGTCGTGAGGCTTTAAGTGAGCAATTAACCTTTTAACCCCAATGAGTGACAAAGACAGAATTTCTCCTTACAATATCAATACAACATCGAGCAGACAAGTGATGAGAATGAAGAAAAATATCAGTAAGGGGATTATAAGTTGATCCAATACCAAATTCTCCAAACTAACATCACAAGAACTGTATGACAAACAGTAAGGAGAATTACTAAAGAGATCTTGGGAGTTAAAGGGTTAAATGAAGATGGACCACGGTCAATCTCAATGTACACGTACTCCAAAAGTGCTATTACTGAAACAGAATAAGTGCGTTAATTGGAAAAAGGGGCGCTAATTGTAATAATGATAATAATGATAATAAATAATAATAAACAATCTTTAAGGAGGAAGCGCCCGTCACGTAAATACGTGGTTTTCAGGGAGGTCCTCCGTAAAAAATAAAAAGTATTAAAAGCTAAAATAAGAAATACAAATGTCAGTCACAGATCTAAAATATAAAATATACGGCGTATATCTAAAAATTTTTATCCATCATTTAAAATATTTATCCATTAAGAATTTTGTAAGGTTTTCCTTAAAAATTGTGCATGGCATTGGCCTTCTTAAAAATACTGGGAGGGACATCCAGTCATTTGTAAAACGGAAGTATGACACCCTCTTTCCGAATTCCGTTTTAGGTTTAGGTAGTCTAGGTAAGTAGCCATTTCTAGTGTTGTAGCCATGCGAACTTCTCAATGTCGATTTAAAACTTTCAAAATGTTGCGGAATGTCTCCTTTGATTGCATTTTCTACGGTGGTACAACGACGAAATAGACGTCTTCCAGCCAGAGGTAGCCAATTCAGACACTTCAGAGCTTCTGAAGAAGACATCTTGCCGAATTTAATTTTCTTCGCAAATTTGTTCTGAAAACTTTGCAATTTTTCCATTTCTGATTTTAGACCGGGTTGATCTCCCCACACTATGTCGGCATAGTCTAGGTGTCGCAGCACTAGCTCATTGTAGAAGGCTATGCGAGTTCTATTGTCTAACATATGAAATATGCGATTAAACAAAGAAAGACGATGACCTAGTTTCTTTAGCAAATTGCTGATATGTGGCTTCCAGCTCCATTTTGCATCCGTTGTTACTCCCAGATATTTGAATGACTGCACGCCATCGATTTTTGTAGCATTTGGTTGCAACTCAAAGTCTTCAAATAAGGATAGCATCCTTTTACTGCCTGCCAGCATAAATTTGGTCTTCTTGACATTTATAGTCAACCCGTTATCAGTGCACCAGTTACTGATTTCAGTGAATTCACGTTCCAGAGCAATTTGAAGTTCTTGACGTGTTGATGCGTCACAAAAGAGAAAAGCATCATCTGCATACAAAATCATCCGGGTCTCTTTAACAGCATTTTGCAGGCTATTAATGTACACATTAAATAGCAAGGGACCCAAAATACTGCCTTGTGGCACGCCAAGTGTGATGGTATGTGGCTCTGATAATTCTCCGTTTATCAAAACACTTTGCTGTCTATGAGCAAGATATGATCTGAACCATCTTAAAGATCTTTCAGACAGTCCTAAATGCCCGAGCTTGCGTAGTAGCACTTTGTGGTTCAGAGAGTCAAACGCCTTGGAGATATCGACAAACAGTAGACCAGTTACTTTACCTTTGTCTATAGATTGAAGAACCCAGTTGTTCAATTGTGTGATAGCTTGTTCAGTGCTATGCCTACGCCTAAAGCCATACTGGTGTTGATACAGAAAATCTAGCTGATGTAGATGGGCATTCAACTGGGAACGCACCACTCTTTCTACAACTTTACTCAATACTGGCAACACAGAGATAGGCCTATAGTTCTCTCAACTTGCAGTTTATCATCAGACGTGTATCAAGGAGTAACACGTGCAACTTTCCACAGATCAGGGACAATACCATCGCTAATTGATTTGTTCACAAGATAGGTGATTGACGGAGCAAGCTCCGCTTCAGCATCTTTTAGCAGCCTTGCTGGAATTCTGTCAAGTCCAGCTGCCTAATTAACTTTCAAAGAATGCAAAATGCTTTGAACAGTGTTCTGTTCAACCCGTTGAAAGTCCAAGGTGGATTTAATATCACTCTGCTTGTTTGCTTCTTTCACTGTTTCATATTTCTTCCATGCGTCCTTACTCACAGGGTGCAATCGACCAGCAACTTTGCTGCCAATGGCAGCAAAAAACTTGTTGAATTTTGTTGCTACGCTTTTTGGCTCCGATACTAAACGTTTCCTGCCATGTACTTGAAAAGGAGAGCCCCCCTGGTTATTAGAACCAATCACGGAGTTTAGCGAGCGCCACATGTCCTTAGGATTCTCAGCTGACTCAATTAGATATTTGTAGTGCAATGCGTCCCCTGATTTTATCTTTCTGTTCGAAAGTTTTTCAATCTACGATACTCATTCCACTGTTCCTGATTGCCAGATCTCTTCGCAACTCTGAATGCATAGTCTCTTTCAGCCATCAGTTCTTTAAGATCATTAGTGATCCAAGGTTTAGATGCATGTTTTGTTCTAATTCTCTTTAAAGGAGCATGCTGGTTGGCAACATCAACAAAAAGATTATTCCAGGCGACTACAGCATCATTAATATCGTCAAAAGACTCTATAACACTCCAGGGAACGCTAGCAATGTCTCTCCGAAAATGGTTTTTGTTGTAATGTTTAAAAGATCTTACGTCGCGGATTTCCACGTGAGCTTTGCAAACTCCGGCTTTCTTTACTACGAAAGTAACAGAATGATCACTTGCTCCGAATTCCTGGACTCCATGCGAGACAATACGGTGAGTGTTATTAACAAACACAAGATCAGTTGCCGTACTTGTGAATTCCGTCACGCGTGTGGGCTCTTTGACGAGTTGACTCAGACCATGGAGACGAGTCGTTTTCATTAATTTTCTGGTATATTTGCATGATTTCAGGGCAATAATATCCGCGTTGAAATCTCCCATAATGATCAAATCCTTTACCATTTCGTCGTCCAATTTAGCGAGAAACTCCTGTTCCAGGCCTTAGATAAATTTCTCTTGATTCATACTTGGTGGTTTATACATCACAGCAAATATCGTGTTCTTAGCCTTTTCTGGACATATTTCTACGCATACCATTCCTAAACAGTCAGATTCTAAGTCACTTCTCCGCTTGCTTGGCCATCTGCTCCTTACAAAAACGGCGCAACCACCTCCATTTCGATTTCTATCTTTTCTGTAGCAAGTATAACCCGAAGGACATATCTTACTATCGAGCAATGTACAATCCAGACGCGATTCTGTCACCGCAAACATATCCAATGCTGCTTTCTCCACTAGTACTTCGGCGTCGGCATAGTGTCCCGGCAAAGTTGCAATATTTACATGAGCAAATTTCATTCCTCTCTTCTTAAGATTTGCATGAAGATCTTTATTTATCCTTACACTGGGCTTTCCTTCTTTTACTCCTGTGTTAGTTGTTTCATGTGACTTTCGAACCGGTGTATCAAAGCCAGGTGATAAACAAGTTATGCATTCCCAAGCCAGAGAAGGTTCGCAAAGTTTATCATATTCCGTTCTCTTCATACTGATACAATTAGCATGAAACCACTTGTCGCATGAATCGCATTGTATCGCCATCTGATTCTTTCGGCATCCTTTAGTGCAAACAGCACAAGCATCCGTCACCGGCCCTGGATTCTCCTGTATATCTCCTGCTAATAGAACCATGTAAGTTGCGCAGACAGTGATATTTGCAAATTTCAGTGCGGCCATACGTTTCAAAGATGGCGGCACAAATGCTTCACGTAGGAACCTCCGAGTCGGACCAGAATTTCGCGTTGGATACTGCTTAATATCCAAACCCGTCGACACAGCGCTACTTCAGGACGTCTTATCGAAACCACGGTTAGGTTTTAGAGAGTGTAGGACAATTGTGATAAGTAGCCAAGCCAAGAATATCAAACAACATATACGATAGCCCGCCATTATTGCAAATAATGCAGATAAGTTCTTCTAAATCTGAGAAAGAAAATAGATCATGAGATAACCATAATCTAATTCAAATTCGCGGAACCAAATGAAAGGAGCTGTCAGACGAGAGGAGTTGAACCACTCACAGTTGCCCGATAGACTGCTTTGAAAATGGCAAATAGATCCGCAGAGAACACTTCTTAGGGGTACGTAAGCTGCTGTGGATGTCGATATTTTCAAGAATGATCGTCTGTAATGACGGTGCTTAATCAATAGAGACGCTAATTAGAATAGAGGCGCTGACCAACAAAAACAAATTTTGGGGGGGGGGGTCTCTAATTAGAGAGGGAGCTTATTATATGGAGGGAGCTAAATCTAATTATTACGGTAAACAATAGATCTCTTGCTTCATGTCAACAACTGAGGCGTTGCTCGGTAATTTGACAGAAATTCCCGCCATAAATGCATGTTACTGTTTCCAAATATTAACGTATGTCATAGTTTTGACAAAAAAACATATCAGCCTGGAGTAGATTGCAGGCGCCATTCCCGTCATTTCGTGACGGGAGGAGCCCGCAATGAGTTCAGCGGTGCTATTCTAAAGAGGCAAACTGCTGCCACCGCTAAGTGTTATAGGTTGTTTTGTCACTTTATGAGGAAAAAATCTGCCGAGGATACCGAAGCTGGAACATAGCAATGGCTGCTGAAAACAACTGGCAGACAAAACTCCAAACTATCGTCGAGAGAACCGCGTTTATTTTCAATAACGAGATGCTAAGCGACGTGAAATTTGTGGTTCCTGTGACGAGTGGAGAAAGCGAAAGTATGAAGGTGATCCCAGCTCACAAGTTTGTGTTAGCAATCAGTAGTCCTGTGTTCTTTTCCATGTTCTATGGTCAAATGGCGGAGACAAAAGACTCTATTGAACTACCTGACTGTGATTACGACAGTCTGTTGGAGTTGTTTCACTTTCTCTACAGCGACGAAGTCACTTTAAGCGGAAGTAATGTGATGCAAGTGATGTACTTGGCGAACAAGTACATGGTGCCTTCTCTCGTTGAGAAATGCACAAAATATCTCCGAGACAATTTGACAGGAGCAAACGTGTTTAGCATTCTGCCATATGCGCAGAAATTTCAGGACAAGAATTTGGAAGAAAGATGCTGGAAAGTTATCGAGATTTTCACAGAGGAAGCTGTGACGTCAAACGACTTTGTGACAGCTGAGAGATCTGTTGTTGAATCTCTTGTGAAGAGAGAAGTGTTGAGCGTGACGGAAGTGGAACTGTTCAAAGCTGTTGATCGCTGGGCCACAGAAGAAGGAGAACGGCAGGGACTTACACGTGATGGAGAGACGAAGAGACAGATTCTTGGAGAGGAAATCGTGAAAGGAATTCGCTTTCCGTTAATGACATCAGCGGAGTTTGCCACGGTAGTCTACGACACTGATATTTTATCTAGGAAGGAGACTGGTGACATGATTAAATACTACAGCAATGTCTTGAAAACCCCTTTACCATTTTTGAAGGGAGCAAGGAAGGAGCTTCCTGGATTTCGAGTCAACAGATTTAACGATTACTGTAAGCCAACTACAGCTTGGAATTACAATACGGGCTTCCCTGATAGAGTTCATTTCTCCGTGAACAAGCCTATTAAGTTGCTTGGAATTCAGCATTTTGGTTCTGAGGGTGGTGACCACACACTCTCCACCAAGGTCAAAGATACAGCCACTAACTTAACTGTTGTCGAACGATCAGGAACATTCACTTCAGAAAAGGACGTGAACAATAATTATTATGGCTTTAGTGTTTCGTTTGGTAATCTGGTTTCCTTGGCTGCAAATAAGCAGTATACGCTAGAGTCACTCAAGTACGGTCCTGAATCATGGTACGGAGAAGATGGACGAACATCTGTTGAAGCAGAAGGAGTGCAATTTACTTTTAGTGATTCAACAGATACTGGCAATAACACCAAGGTAGCAAGAGGCCAGTTTCCAGCTTTTATTTTCATCTGCTGAACTGTATCTGTATCTACGTACAGTTGATATCAATATCCTGACTCAGTTAGTTTTTGCGAAATTAGTCACAGTATTTCTTACTGGTTATTACAGCAAAAATGTGCGAAGCCTTGCTAACGAAATGAATTGACTCAAATTAATCAATTTGTGATAGCTACAACCCTTTATACCCTAAGAGTGACCAGCATCTAATTTCCCTTACAGTAATCACGCTGCTAGATTGTTTGTTAAGATCGCGAGAAAATAGGAAATGAACGCCAACCTGAGAAATTTTGATTGTTAAACAAATTCTCCTTATCAGTACCAAAGGAAATGTATAGAAAAGAGTATGGAGAACATGGATTTTGATGTTAAGGTGTAACGGGTCAAGTCATTGAAATAGTGTCATGGAGACTCAGTTATTGTAGCTCAGAGCTTATCAAGTCTATTTACAGATAAACTTTTCATTATAATAAATAAAAATGATCACAAAAGAATTTGACAATCTTCCTTAGTTTTGAAATTAGCCAGTGATATCTGGTCTTTTAGTGCAAGGTTTATCCCCGGTAATATCAGCTCTATCAAACACAGCTCTATCAACCCTTCCTCTCAAATCCTTTAATCTTTAATAACGATCATCTTCTATCTTCAAAAAGACTGGAAAAAGGACTTGTACCTCACGGCGATATAATAGTTGAGAGACCGGGACTAAGACCAATCTTTCTGTTGTGAGGCTTTAAGTGAGAAATTTACCCTTTCACTCCCATAAGTGACCAAGACAGAATTTCTCCTTACAATATCGATACAATATCGAGCAGACAAGCGATAAGAATAAAGAAAAATATCAGTAAGGGGATTATAAGTTGATCCAATACCAAATTCTCCAAACTAACATCACAAGAACTGTATGACAAACAGTAAGGAGAATTTCTAATGAGATCTTGCGAGTTAAAGAGTTAAAGGAAGATGGATCACGGTCGATCTCAATGTCTATGTACTCCAACAGAACTATTACTGAAACAGAATAGGTGCGTTTATTGGAAAAAGGGGCGCTAGTTGTAATGACGGTGCTTAATCAATAGAGACGCTTATTAGAATAGAGGCGCTTATTAGAATAGAGGCGCTTACCAACGAAAATAAAATTGAGGGGGGGATCGCTTATTGGAGAGGGGGCACTTATCATATGGAAGGAGCTAAATCTAATTATTACGGTAAACAATTCCAGTAGATCTCTTGTTTCATGTCAACAACTAAGGCGTTGCTCGAAAATTTGACAGAAATTCTAATACTAACTAATTTCATGGTTTTGGCAAAAAAAATTACATCTCAGCCTGGAATAGATTGCATATCACGCCATATCGTGACGGAAGGAGCCTGCAATGAGTTCAGCGGTGCTATGCTAAAGGGGGTAGGTATGTCATGTATGGGTACATGTTATGTCCTCAATACATATTATTTCCTATACCTTACATACAATACCCTACACACATACAGGGCTAAACAAGATAGATACAGCTATACACAGCTCTACAGGGTTATACATGGCTAAACGCAGCTATGCAGTATAGCCCTGTATAGCTGTGAATAGCCATGTATAGTTGTGTATAGCCCTGTATGGCTGTGTATAGCCCTGTACAGCTATGTATAGCCCTGTATAGCTATGTATAGCTATGTATAGCTCTGTATAGTTGTGTATAGCCCTGTCTAACTGTGTATAGCCCTGTATAGCTGTGTATAGCCCTGTATAGCTGTGTATAGCTGTGTATAGTTGTGTATAGCCCTGTATAGCTGTGTATAGCCCTGTATAGCTGTGTATAGCTGTGTATAGTTGTGTATAGCCCTGTATAGCTGTGTATTGCCCTGTACAGCTGTGTTTAGCCCTGTATAGCTGTGTATAGCCCCGTATAGCTGAGTGTAGCTCTGTATAGCTGTGTACAGCCCTGTATACCTTTGTATAGCCCTGTATAGCTGTGTATAGCCCTGTATAGCTGTGTATAGCTGTGTATAGTTGTGTATAGCCCTGTATAGCTGTGTATTGCCCTGTACAGCTGTGTTTAGCCCTTTATAGCTGTGTATAGCCCCGTATAGCTGAGTGTAGCTCTGTATAGCTGTGTACAGCCCTGTATAGCTGTGTATAGCCCTGTATAGCTGTGTATTGCCCTGTACAGCTGTGTTTAGCCCTGTATAGCTGTGTATAGCCCCGTATAGCTGAGTGTAGCTCTGTATAGCTGTGTACAGCCCTGTATAGCTTTGTATAGTCCTGTATAGCTGTGTATAGCCCTGTATAGCTGTGTATAGCTGTGTATAGTTGTGTATAGCCCTGTAAAGCTGTGTATTGCCCTGTACAGCTGTGTTTAGCCCTGTATAGCTGTGTATAGCCCCGTATAGCTGAGTGTAGCTCTGTATAGCTGTGTACAGCCCTGTATAGCTGTGTATAGCCCTGTATAGCTGTGTATTGCCCTGTACAGCTGTGTTTCGCCCTGTATAGCTATGTATAGCCCTTTATAGCTGTGTATAGCCCTGTATAGCTGTGTATAGCCCTGTATAGCCCTGTATAGCTGTGTATAGCTGTGTATAGTTGTGTATAGCCCTGTATAGCTGTGTATAACCCTGTATAGCTGTGTATTGCCCTGTACAGCTGTGTTTAACCCTGTATAGCTGTGTATAGCCCCATATAGCTGAGTGTAGCTCTGTATAGCTGTGTACAGCCCTGTATAGCTTTGTATAGTCCTGTATAGCTGTGTATAGCCCTGTATAGCTGTGTATAGCTGTGTATAGTTGTGTATAGCCCTGTAAAGCTGTGTATTGCCCTGTACAGCTGTGTTTAGCCCTGTATAGCTGTGTATAGCCCCGTATAGCTGAGTGTAGCTCTGTATAGCTGTGTACAGCCCTGTATAGCTGTGTATAGCCCTGTATAGCTGTGTATTGCCCTGTACAGCTGTGTTTCGCCCTGTATAGCTATGTATAGCCCTTTATAGCTGTGTATAGCCCTGTATAGCTGTGTATAGCCCTGTATAGCCCTGTATAGCTGTGTATAGCTGTGTATAGTTGTGTATAGCCCTGTATAGCTGTGTATAACCCTGTATAGCTGTGTATTGCCCTGTACAGCTGTGTATAGCCCTGTATAGCTGTGTATTGCCCTGTATAGCTCTGTATAGCTCTGTATAGCCGTGTATAGCTGTGTATAGCTGTGTATAGCCTTGTATAGCTGTGCATAGCTCTGTATAGCTGCCTATACCTCTGTATAGCTGCGTTTAGCCTTGTATAGCGCTGTAGAGCTGTGTATAGCTGTATCTAGCCTTGTTTAGCCCTGTATGTGTGTGTAGGGTATTGTATGCAATGTATAGGACATAATATGTATTGAGGACATAATAATTGCCCATACATGACGTACCTTCCTAGAGAGGAAGAGGCAAACTGCCGCTATCGCTGAGTGTTAAGTTGTCTCTCACTTTATATATAAAACTGCTGAGAATACCGAAGCAGGAACATAGCAATGGCTGCTGAAGACAACTGGCAGACAAAACTCCAAACTATCGTCGAGAGAACTGCATTTATTTTCGACAACGAGATGCTAAGCAATGTGAAATTTGTGGTTCCTGTGTCGAGTGGAGAAAGCAAAAGTACGAAAGTGATCCCAGCTCACAAGTTTGTGCTAGCAATCGGTAGTCCTGTATTCTTTGCCATGTTCTATGGTCAAATGGTGGAGACCAAAGACTCTATCGAACTACCTGACTGTGATTACGACAGTCTGTTAGAGTTATTTCGCTTCCTCTACAGCGACGAAGTGACTTTAAGTGGAGGTAATGTGATGCAAGTGATTTACTTGGCGAACAAGTACATGGTGCCTTTACTCGTTGAGAAGTGCACAGAATATCTCCGCGACAATTTGACAGCAGCAAACGTGTTTAGCATTCTGCCATACGCCCAGAAATTTCAGGACGAAAATTTGGAAGAACGATGCTGGGAAGTTATCGAGATTTTCACCGGGAAGGCTGTGACATCAGACGACTTCGTCACAGCTGAGCGATCTGTTGTTGAATCTCTTGTGAAGAGAGAAGTGTTGTGCGTGACGGAAGTGGAACTGTTCAAAGCTGTTGATCGCTGGGCCACAGAAGAAGGAGAACGGCAGGGACTTACACTTGATGGAGAGACAAAGAGACGACTTCTTGGAGAGGAAATCGTGAAAGGAATTCGCTTTCCGTTAATGTCATTAGCGGAGTTTGCTACGGTAGTCTGTGACACTGCTATTTTATCTAGGAAGGAGACTGAGGACATGATTAAATATTACGGCAATGTCTTGAAAACTCCTTTACCATATTTGCAGGGAGCAAGGAAGAAGCTTCCTTTCTTTCGGGTCAACAGATTTAGCAATTATGGTAAGCCAACTACGGGCCTAAGTTGGAAGTATATTAATGGCTTCCCAGACAGAGTTCTCTTCTACGTAAACAAGCCTATTAAGTTACTTGGAATTCAGCATTTTGGTTCTAATGGTGGCGAGCACACAGTCTCCACTGAGGTCAAAGATACAGCCATTAGTTTAACTGTTGCCAAACGATCAGGAACATTCACTTCAAAAAAGGACACGAACAATAGTTATTATGGCTTTTTTGTTTCGTTTGGTAATCTGGTTTTGTTGGACGCAAATAAGCAGTATACGCTAGAGTAACTTATCGACGGTCCTGAATCATGGTGCGGAACAGATGGGCGAACATCTGTTGAAGCAGGAGGAGTGCAATTTACTTTCAGTGATCCAAAAGATACTGGTAATGGCACCAAGGTAGCAAGAGGCCAGTTTCCAGCTTTTATTTTTATCTAAACTGTATCTGTATCCATGTACAGTTGATATCAATATCCTGACTCAGTTAGTTTTTGCGAAATTGGTCACAGTATTTCTCACTGGTTATTACAGCAAAAATATGCCAAGCCTTGCTAACAACATGAATTAATAGATAATAATAATTTTGTGATAACCTTAACCCTTGTTACCCTAAGAGTGACCAGCATTTAATTTCCCTTACAGTAATCACGTTGCTAGATCGTTTGTTAAGATGATGAGAAAGTAGGAAATGAACGCCAACCTAAGAAATTATGATTGTTAAACAAATTCTCCTTATCAGTACCAAAGGAAATGTATAGAAAAGAGTATGGAGAACATGGATTTTGATGTTAAGGTGTAACGGGTCAAGTCATTGAAATAGTGTCATGGAGACTCAGTTATTGTAGCTCAGAGCTTATCAAGTCTATTTACAGATAAACTTTTCATTATAATAAATAAAAATGATCACAAAAGAATTTGACAATCTTCCTTAGTTTTGAAATTAGCCAGTGATATCTGGTCTTTTGGTGCAAGGTTTACCCCCAGTAATTTCTTTATGAAACAAGCTTTATCAACCCTTTCTCTCAAATCCTTTAATCTTTTAATAACGATCATCCTCTATCTTCTCCTTACGGGGGGGGAAGGGTGTGTGGAGATTTTTTGTGTGGGGGGATCACATGGGTTTTAAGGGGGACAGAGGAGTATAAAGGGGAGGACTACAGAAAAGTGACTCCCAATTAACTTACCATAGAGGGGAATCATAAGAATATTACAGAGCCTTATGGGGAGATCAGCTGGATTTTTATTGTGACACAACCAAGATCCTTCAATCCCCTTCACCCCCCACCCCTGCAGGCAATGAAATAATTATTTTCTCATAATAAGTTAAAGTTTAGATCATGAAAATGGAGAAGGTGATGGTTAACTAAAGAAGATCTTGATTACAAAACAAATTCTCCTTTGTTCGTACCATGTTAAGAGAACAGTATGGGGAATATGCATACAAATAATCCTACAAACTCCCCCCCACCCCCTCCCCACCCCCACCCCCTTACCATCTCCCTATTTGATAACACCTCCCTGAGGTGATCTATAGGTTTTTTAAAACTCTTATTTTAAAGACTCCGAGTTCGCAGATTATTCCTCTTGACTTTTTTTTTAACCTTCTTTCATTAAATGATCTGATGGAGTAACACTTGTGGCCACCGGTTTGATTATAGCTGGAATAAGTTAACAGATAAAAAGCACCTTGTATCACCGACACCACAATTTGTAAAACGCAGTTTCTCACCTAGGCTGTACAATTGTGGCAGGAACACTGAAAGGAAATGAAAAATATAGCCACGCGTAAATTATTCACTAGAAAAGAAAAAACACAACGGCTCAGTCAGTCTTAATATGACCATACCTTTAAAAGCTCTCAACTTTTTTAATCATCCTCCTTTCGTCTCTCCTCAATTCTCCTTTTGATCGATAACATACAATTCCTCTTTCCCCTTCCCCCCACCCCAACTACCACCACTCCCTCCTCCGAAAAATAGCTTGAAAACAAGTACACACGATAGGGAGGCTTATTACAGAAAACACGAACGTTTCGAAATTAATCCTTCCCTTCTTATCTACTTTAGAAAATATACAAAACTAGCTTTCTACAAGCTTACAAAATAAAGACGTTCGTAGTTCAGAAATAACTCCATGATACTAATAATTTTTGATTTCATAAATACTTTTTTACCTGCCAGGCAAATAAATGTCTGTAGTTTCTATATAACCTGCGGTTAACACGCTGAAAGAAAACGAACCCACAAATTAATAGAATTAACGCTAATAAATAAATTGAAGAAAATCAAAAGCAAAGCCAAATTATCACTGGCGAGCGCCTCCCTTCGTGGAGCCTTAGCTTAATTACGAAAATCACTCTGATAATATTTATTACAGCGAACAATAGTCTGAGACTTTTTCACATTAAAATAAGCGCTCCTTCCAAAAAAGGGGCGCTTATTTCTTTTTCGAGCAACGGCAGCAATTGAAACAAAGCTTTGATGTTCACGTGACCGAGGATCAAAAAGACTGGAAACGGATTTGTTGTCCCTGGATCCTTCCTTGCTTGAACGACAAGTCAAGCAATCGACGGAAAATTTTAGAAGGAATCCATCGTTGAGGGATCTGTGCCCTCACGACGATATAATAGTTGAGAGATTGAGACTAAGACTAATGTTTCTGTCGTGAGGCTTTAAGTGAGCAATTAACCTTTTAACCCCAATGAGTGACAAAGACAGAATTTCTCCTTACAATATCAATACAACATCGAGCAGACAAGTGATGAGAATGAAGAAAAATATCAGTAAGGGGATTATAAGTTAATCCAATATCAAATTCTCCAAACTAACATCATAAGAATTGTATGGCAGACAGTAAGGAGAATTACTAATGAGATCTTGGGAGTTAAAGGGTTAAATGAAGATGGATCACAGTCGATCTCAATGTACACATACTCCAAAAGTGCTATTACTGAAACAGAATAAGTGCGTTAATTGGAAAAAGGGGCGCTAATTGTAATAATGATAATAATGATAATAAATAATAATAAACAATCTTTAAGGAGGAAGCGCCCGTCACGTAAATACGTGGTTTTCAGGGAGGTCCTCCGTAAAAAATAAAAAGTATTAAAAGCTAAAATAAGAAATACAAATGTCACAGATCTGAAAAATTAAATATACGGCGTATATCTAAAAATTTTTATCCATCATTTAAAATATTTATCCATTAAGAATTTTGTAAGGTTTTCCTTAAAAATTGTGCATGGCATTGGCCTTCTTAAAAATACTGGGAGGGACATCCAGTCATTTGTGAAACGGAAGTAGGACACCCTCTTTCCGAATTCCGTTTTAGGTTTAGGTAGTCTAGGTAAGTAGCCATTTCTAGTGTTGTAGCCATGCGAACTTCTCAACGTCGATTTAAAACTTTCAAAATGTTGCGGAATGTCTCCTTTGATTGCATTTTCTACGGTGGTACAACGATGAAATAGACGTCTTCCAGCCAGAGGTAGCCAATTCAGACACTTCAGAGCTTCTGAAGAAGACATCTTGCATTATTTAATTTTCTTCGCAAATTTGTTCTGAAAACTTTGCAATTTTTCCATTTCTGATTTTAGACCGGGTTGATCTCCCCACACTGTGTCGGCATAGTCTAGGTGTCGCAGCACTAGCTCATTGTAGAAGGCTATGCGATTTCTATTGTCTAACATATGAAATATGCGATTAAACAAAGAAAGACGATGACCTAGTTTCTTTAGCAAATTGCTGATATGTGGCTTCCAGCTCCATTTTGCATCCGTTGTTACTCCCAGATATTTGAATGACTGCACGCCATCGATTTTTGTAGCATTTGGTTGCAACTCAAAGTCTTCAAATAAGGATAGCATCCTTTTACTGCCTGCCAGCATAAATTTGGTCTTCTTGACATTTATAATCAACCTGTTATCAGTGCACCAGTTACTGATTTCAGTGAATTCACGTTCCAGAGCAATTTGAAGTTCTTGACGTGTTGATGCGTCACAAAAGAGAAAAGCATCATCTGCATACAAAATCATCCGGGTCTCTTTAACAGCATTTTGCAGGCTATTAATGTACACATTAAATAGCAAGGGACCCAAAATACTGCCTTGTGGCACGCCAAGTGTGATGGTATGTGGCTCTGATAATTCTCCGTTTATCAAAACACTTTGCTGTCTATGAGCAAGATATGATCTGAACCATCTTAAAGATCTTTCAGACAGTCCTAAATGCCCGAGCTTGCGTAGTAGCACTTTGTGGTTCAGAGAGTCAAACGCCTTGGAGATATCGACAAACAGTAGACCAGTTACTTTACCTTTGTCTATAGATTGAAGAACCCAGTTGTTCAATTGTGTGATAGCTTGTTCAGTGCTATGCCTACGCCTAAAGCCATACTGGTGTTGATACAGAAAATCTAGCTGATGTAGATGGGCATTCAACTGGGAATGCACCACTCTTTCTACAACTTTACTCAATAATGGCAACACAGAGATAGGCCGATAGTTCTCAACTTGCAGTTTATCATTAGACTTGTATAAAGGAGTAACACGTGCAACTTTCCACAGATCAGGGACAATACCATCGCTAATTGATTTGTTCACAAGATAGGTGATTGACGGAGCAAGCTCCGCCTCAGCATCTTTTAGCAGCCTTGCTGGAATTCTGTCAAGTCCAGCTACCTTATTAACTTTCAAAGAATGCAAAATGCTTTGAACAGTGTTCTGTTCAACCCGTTGAAAGTCCAAGGTGGATTTGATATCACTCTGCTTGTTTGCTTCTTTCACTGTTTCATATTTCTTCCATGCGTCCTTACTCACAGGGTGCAATTGACCAGCAACTTTGCTGCCAATGGCAACAAAAAACTTGTTGAATTTTGTTGCTACGCTTTTTGGCTCCGATACTAAACGTTTCCTGTCATGTACTTGAAAAGGAGAGCCCCCCTGGTTATTGGAACCAATCACGGAGTTTAGCGAGCGCCACATGTCCTTAGGATTCTCAGCTGACTCAATTAGATTTTTGTAGTGCAATGCCTCCGCTGATTTTATCTTTCTGTTCGTAAAGTTTTTCAATCTACGATACTCATTCCACTGTTCCTGATTGCCAGATCTCTTCGCAACTCTTAATGCATAGTCTCTTTCAGCCATCAGTTCTTTAAGATCATCAGTGATCCAAAATGCATGTTTTGTTCTAATTCTCTTTAAAGGAGCATGCTGGTTTGCAACATCAACAAAAAGATTATTCCAGGCGACTACAGCATCATTAATACCGTCAAAAGACTCTATAACACTCCAGGGAACGCTAGCAATGTCTCTCCGAAAATGGTTTTTATTGTAATGTTTAAAAGATCTTACGTCGCGGATTTCCACGTGAGCTTTGCAAACTCCGGCTTTCTTTACTACGAAAGTAACAGAATGATCACTTGCTCCGAATTCCTGGACTCCATGCGAGACAATACGGTGAGTGTTATTAACAAACACAAGATCAGTTGCCGTACTTGTGAATTCCGTCACGCGTGTGGGCTCTTTGACGAGTTGACTCAGACCATGGAGACGAGTCGTTTGCATTAATTTTCTGGTATATTTGCATGGTTTCAGGGCAATAATATCCGCGTTGAAATCTCCCATAATGATCAAATCCTTTACCATTTCGTTGTCCAATTTAGCGAGAAACTCCTGTTCCAGGCCTAAGATAAATTTCTCTTGATTCATACTTGGTGGTTTATACATCACAGCAAATATCGTGTTCTTAGCCTTTTCTGGACATATTTCTACGCATACCATTCCTAAACAGTCAGATTCTAAGTCACTTCTCCGCTTGCTTGGCCATTTGCTCCTTACAAAAACGGCGCAACCACCTCCATTTCGATTTCTATCTTTTCTGTAGCAAGTATAACCCGAAGGACATATCTTACTATCGAGCAATGTACAATCCAGACGCGATTCTGTCAACGCAAACACATTCAATGCTGCTTTCTCCACTAGTACTTCGGCGTCGGCATAGTGTCCCGGCAAAGTTGCAATATTTACATGAGCAAATTTCATTCCTCTCTTCTTAAGATTTGCATGAAGATCTTTATTTATCCTTACACTGGGCTTTCCTTCTTTTACTCCTGTATTAGTTGTTTCATGTGACTTGCGGACCGATGTATGAAAGCCAGGTGATAAACAAGTTATGCATTCCCAAGCCAGAGAAGGTTCGCAAAGTTTATCATATTCCGTTCTCTTCATACTGATACACTTAGCATGAAACCACTTGTCGCATGAATCGCATTGTATCGCCATCTGATTCTTTCGGCATCCTTTAGTGCAAACAGCACAAGCATCCGTCACCGGCCCTGGATTCTCCTGTATATCTCCTGCTAACAGAACCATGTAATTTGCGCAGACAGTGATATTTGCAAATTTCAGTGCGGCCATACATTTCAAAGATGGCGGCACAAGTGCTTCACGTAGGAACCTCCGAGTCGGACCAGAATTTCGCGTTGGATACTGCTTAATATTCAAACCCGTCGACACAGCGATACTGCAGGACGTCTTATCGAAACCACGGTTAGGTTTTAGAGAGTGTAGGACAATTGTGATAAGTAGCCAAGCCAAGAATATCAAACAACATCGATAGCCCGCCATTATTGCAAATAATGCAGATAAGTTCTTCTAAATCTGAGAAAGAAAATAGATCATGAGATAACCATAATCTAATTCAAATTCGCGGAACCAAATGAAAGGAGCTGTCAGACGAGAGGAGTTGAACCACTCACAGTTGCCCGATAGACTGCTTTGAAAATGGCAAATAGATCCGCGGCGAACACTTCTCAGGGGTACGTAAGCTGCTGTGGATGTCGATATTTTCAAGAATGATCGTCTGTAATGACGGTGCTTAATCAATAGAGACGCTAATTAGAATAGAGGCGCTGACCAACAAAAACAAATTTTGGGGGGGGGGGTCTCTAATTAGAGAGGGAGCTTATTATATGGAGGGAGCTAAATCTAATTATTACGGTAAACAATAGATCTCTTGCTTCATGTCAACAACTGAGGCGTTGCTCGGTAATTTGACAGAAATTCCCGCCATAAATGCATGTTACTGTTTCCAAATATTAACGTATGTCATAGTTTTGACAAAAAAACATATCAGCCTGGAGTAGATTGCAGGCGCCATTCCCGTCATTTCGTGACGGGAGGCGCCTGCAATGAGTTCAGCGGTGCTATTCTAAAGAAACAAAACTGCTGCCATCGCTAAGTGTTATAGGTTGTTTTGTCACTTTATGAGGAAAAAATCTGCCGAGGATACCGAAGCTGGAACATAGCAATGGCTGCTGAAAACAACTGGCAGACAAAACTCCAAACTATCGTCGAGAGAACCGCGTTTATTTTCAATAACGAGATGCTAAGCGACGTGAAATTTGTGGTTCCTGTGTCGAGTGGAGAAAGCGAAAGTATGAAAGTGATCCCAGCTCACAAGTTTGTGTTAGCAATCAGTAGCCCTGTGTTCTTTTCCATGTTCTATGGTCAAATGGCGGAGACAAAAGACTCTATTGAACTACCTGACTGTGATTACGACAGTCTGTTGGAGTTGTTTCACTTTCTCTACAGCGACGAAGTCACTTTAAGCGGAAGTAATGTGATGCAAGTG
>NC_142681.1:18382991-18390491 GCF_964200805.1 Pocillopora damicornis | reverse complement strand
GCTGTAACAAAGATATCATTAGTGTAAGTGTAAGCGAACTTGATTTACGGTTCTTAATTTACGGTTTTGGTTACTGAAACAGAATAGGTGCGTTAATTGGAAAAGGGGGCGATTAGAATAAAGGCACTTACCGACAAAAACAAATTTGAGGGGGGAGGGGGGGGTCGCTTATCAGAGAGAGAGCACTTATTATATGGAGGACGATAAATCAAAATTATTATGGTAAACAATTTCCAGTAGATCTCTTGTTTCATGTCAACAACTGAGGCGTTGCTCGGTAATTTGACAGAAATGTCCGTCATAAATGTATGTTACTGTTTCCAAATACTAACCAGGGTCATGGTTTTGCAAAATAACATATCAGCCCGGAGTAGATTACGTAGCTCGTCATTGCGTGACGGGAGGAGCCTGCAAAGAGTTCAGCGGTGCTATCCTAAAGAGGCAAACTGTTGCTATTGTTGAGTATTATAAGTTGTTTCTCACTATATGAGGAAAAAACTGCCGAGGATACCGAAGCTGGAACATAGCAATGGCTGCTGAAGACAACTGGCAGACAAAACTCCAAACTATCGTCGAGAGAACCGCGTTTATTTTCAACAACGAGATGCTAAGCGACGTGAAATTTGTGGTTCCTGTGACGAGTGGAGAAAGCGAAAGTACGAAAGTGATCCCAGCTCACAAGTTTGTGTTAGCAATCAGTAGTCCTGTGTTCTTTGCTATGTTCTATGGTCAAATGGCGGAGACCAAAGACGCTATCGAACTACCTGACTGTGATTACGACAGTCTGTTAGAGTTGTTTCGTTTCCTCTACTGCGACGGAGTGACTTTAAGCAAAAGTAATGTAATGCAAGTGATTTACTTGGCGAACAAGTATATGGTGCCTTCACTCGTTGAGAAGTGCAAAGAATATCTCCGCAACAATTTGACAGCAGCAAACGTGTTTAGCATTCTGCCATACGCCCAGAAATTTCAGGACAATAATTTGGAGGAACAATGCTGGAAAGTTATCGAGATTTTCACAGAGGAGGCTGTGACGTCAGACGACTTTGTGACAGCTGAGAGATCTGTTGTTGAATCTCTCGTGAAGAGTGAAGCGTTGAGTGTGACGGAAGTGGAACTGTTCAAAGCTGTTGATCGCTGGGCCACAGAGGAAGGAGAACGACAGGGACTTACACTTGATGGAGAGACGAAGAGACAATTTCTTGGAGAGGAAATCGTGAAAGGAATTCGCTTTCCGTTGATGTCATTAGCGGAGTTTGCTACGGTAGTCGACGACACTGCTATTTTATCTAGGAAGGAGACAGGCGACATGATGAAATACTACGGCAATGTCTTGAAAAGCCCTTTACCATTTTTGCAGGGAGCAAGGAGGGAGCCACCTGGATTTCGAGTCAACAGATTTAACAATTATTGTAAGCCAACTACGGGCCCAGGTTGGAATTACATTAATGGCTTCCCTGACAGAGTTCTCTTCTCCGTGAACAAGCCTATTAAGTTGCTTGGAATTCAACATTTTGGTTCTGACGGTAGCGAGCACACAGTCTCCACTGAGGTCAAAGATACAGCCACTAGTTTAACTGTTATCAAACGATCAGGAACATTTACTTTAAAAAAGGAGACGAACAATAATTATTATGGCTTTTTTGTTTCGTTTGGTAACCTGATTTGCTTGGAAGAAAATAAGCAGTATACGCTAGAGTCACTTATCAACGGTCCTGCATCATGGTACGGAATACATGGGCGAACATCTGTTGAAGCAAGAGGAGTGCAATTTACTTTCAGTGATCCAACAGGTACTGGCAACGGCACCACCGTAAGAGAAGGCCAGTTTCCAGCTTTTATTTTCATCTAAACTGTATCTGTATCCACGTACAGTTGATATCAATATCCTGACTCAGTTAGTTTTTGCCAAATTGGTCACAGTATTTTTTCACTGGTTATTACAGCAAAAATATGCCAAGCCTTGCTAACAACATGAATTAATAGATAATAACAATTTTGTGATAACCTTAACCCTTGTTACCCTAAGAGTGACCAGCATCTTATTTCCCTTACAGTAATCACGTTGCTAGATCGTTTGTTAAGATGATGAGAAAGTAGGAAATGAACGCCAACCTAAGAAATTATGATTGTTAAACAAATTCTCCTCATCAGTACCAAAGGAAATGTATAGAAAAGAGTATGGAGAACATGGATTTTGATGTTAAGGTGTAACGGGTTAAGTCATTGAAATAGTGTCATGGAGACTCAGTTATTGTAGCTCAGAGCTTATCAAGTCTATTTACAGATAAAGTTTTCACTATAATAAATAAAAATGATCATAAAAGAATTTGACAATCTTTCTTAGTTTTGAAATTAGCCAGTGATATCTGGTCTTTTGGTGCAAGGTTTACCCCCAGTAATTTCTGTATGAAACAAGCTTTATCAACCCTTTCTCTCAAATCCTTTAATCTTTTCATAACGATCATCCTCTATCTTCTCCTTACGGTATCACTGCTGAATACAACGTTAAGGGGGTACTCGTTATTTATCGCCGGGGGGGGAAGGGTGTGTGGAGTTTTTTTGTGTGGGGGGATCACATGGGTTTTAGGGGGCACCGAGGAGTATAAAGGGGGGGGACTACAGAGAAGTGACTCCCAATTAACTGACCATGGAGGGGAATCATAAGAATATTACAGAGCCTTATGGGGAGATCAGCTGGATTTTTATTGTGACACAACCAAGATCCTTCAATCCCCTTCACCCCCCACCCCCGCAGGCAATGAAATAATTATTTTCTCATAATAAGTTAAAGTTGAGATCATGAAAATGGAGAAGGTGATGGTTAACTGAAGAAGATCTTGATTACAAAACAAATTCCTCTTTGTTCGTACCATGTTAAGAGAACAGTATGGAGAATATGCATACAAATAATCCTAGAAACTCCCCCCCCCACCCCCACCCCACCCCCACCCCCTCACCATCTCCCTATTTGATAACACTTCCCTGAAGTGATCTATAGGTTTTTTAAAACTCTTATTTTAAAGACTCCGAGTTCGCAGATTATTCCTCTTGACTATTTTTTTAACCTTCTTTCATTAAATGATCTGATGGAGTAACACTTGTGGCCACCGGTTTGATTACGGCTGGAGTAAATTAACAGATAAAAAGCACCTTGTATCACCGACACAACAATTTGTAAAACGCAGTTTAATAAATATAAAATCTATTGAAAGGATTGTCACTAACTTTCAAATATACATATAAGTAATAGTTCTTTTACTATTCAAATATGGTATTAAAACTGACGAAGAATGCTGCTTTTGTGGGGAAAAAGACTCAATCGATCACACCTTTATTCACTGTCCCTTTACGAAATCATTCATACAGAAAGTCATTCGGTGGTTTAACACAACGTACAATTCACAGTTCTCTCCAACTACGGAGGAACTTTTATTCGGAATTACCTCCAACTTAAACGAGAATAGTACCACCAAGAAATTCGACTACGTCACACTATTCATGCGTTATTATATCTATAGTTGTAAACTTAACAACAAGCCCATTGTCCTCCACGACTTTGTGAATGCAGTTCACCAAAGGGACCTAATTGAAAATACCGTCAATAACTAGCTCCTGACAAATGCGGTTAAAATATCTCAACTCTCTTTAAAAAATACAAAATAAAATAAAAACAAAATTTAAATAATAAAAAAGTAAATAAATAAAAAACTTAGTGGTACACCTGCCAACAGTGAAACTCTCACCAAAACACTTCAAACAATACTCCTTACGTTCTTTTTCTTTTTTTCACTTTTGTTATAGTTCCTCATTTAATGTATCAAAGTCTCAATGCACAAATGTAATTTAGCAGTAATAGCTTTTCAATCAACGTATTGTATTCGGATATGGTAAAGTTATCGTTTTATGTTATTCATATTGTATTATTGAACTTTATTGTAAGTAGACTAACATCTCCCTTTGGAGAGTACGGCGCAATAAAGAGATACTATTTAAAAAAAAAATATATATATATATATATATATATATATATATATAAGTAATATTTGAATATTAAGAAATCTCATCGAAATAAAATGAACTTTACAAATCACAGATTATTCTCACTTGAGCTGTACAATTGTGGCAGGAACACTGAAAGGAAATGGAAAATATAGCCACGCGTAAATTAATCACTAGAAAAGAAAAAATGCAACGGCTCAGTCAGTCTTAATATGGCCACATCTTTAAAAGCTCCCAACTTTTTTAATCATCCTCCTTTCGTCTCTCCTCAGTTCTCCATTTGGTCGATAACATACAATTCCTCTCCTTTGGTGTTCATGTGACTGAGGATCAAAAAGCCTGGAAACGGATTTGTTGTCCTTGGATCCTTCCTTGCTTGAACGACAAGTCAAGCAATCGACGGAAAATTTTAGAAGGAGTCAATCGTTGAGGGATCTGTGCCCTCACGACGATATAATAGTTGAGAGACCAAGACTAAGACCAATGTTTCTGTCGTGAGGCTTTAAGTGAGCGATTAACCTTTTAACGCCCATGAGTGACCAGGACAGAATTTCTCCTTACAATATCAACACAACATCGAGCAGCAAGTGATGAGAATGAAGAAAAATATCAGTAAGGGGATTATAAGTTGATCCAATACCAAATTCTCCAAACTAACATCACAAGAACTGTATGGCAAACAGTAAGGAGAATTACTAATGAGATCCTGGGAGTTAAAGGGTTAAATGAAGATGGACCACGGTCGATCTCAATGTACACGTACTCCAACAGTGCTATTACTGAAACAGAATGAGTGCGTTAATTGGAAAAAGGGGGCACTAGTTGTAATGGCGGTGCTTAATCAATAGAGACGCTAATTAGAATAGAGGCGCTAATCAACAAAAACAAATTTTAGGGGGGGGAGGGTCTCTAATTAGAGAGGGAGCTTATTATATGGAGAGAGCTAAATCTAATTATTACGGTAAACAATTTCCAGTAGATCTCTTGTTTCATGTCAACAACTGAGGTGTTGCTCGGAAATTTGACAGAAATGCCCGTCATAAATGCATGTTACTGTTTCCAAATTTTAACTAACTTCATAGTTTTGGCAAAAAAACATATTAGCCTGGAGTAGATTACGTAGCGCGCCATTCCCGTCACTTCGTGACGGGAGGAGCCTGCAATGAGTTCAGCAGTGCTATCCTAAAGAGGAAAATTACTGCTATCGCTACGCCTTAAAAGTTGTTTGTCACTATATGAGGAAAAAATCTGCCGAGGATACCGAAGCTGGAACATAGCAATGGCTGCTGAAGACAACTGGCAGACAAAACTCCAAACTATCGTCGAGAGAACCGCGTTTATTTTTAATAACGAGATGCTAAGCGACGTGAAATTTGTGGTTCCTGTGACGAGTGGAGAAAGCGAAAGTATGAAAGTGATCCCAGCTCATAAGTTTGTGTTAGCAATCAGTAGTCCTGTGTTCTTTGCCATGTTCTATGGTCAAATGGCGGAGACCAAAGACTCTATCGAACTACCTGACTGTGATTATGACAGTCTGTTGGAGTTGTTCCGCTTCCTCTACTGCGACGAAGTGACTTTAAGCGGAAGTAATGTGATGCAAGTGATTTACCTGGCGAACAAGTACATGATGCCTTTACTCGTTGAGAAGTGCTCAGAATATCTCCGCGACAATTTGACAGCAGCAAACGTGTTTAGCATTCTGCCATACGCCCAGAAATTTCAGGACGAAAATTTGGAAGAACGATGCTGGAAAGTTATCGAGATTTTCACCGGGAGAGCTGTGACGTCAGACGACTTTGTGACAGCTGAGCGATCTGTTGTTGAATCTCTTGTGAAGAGAGAAGTGTTGTGCTTGACGGAAGTGGAACTGTTCAAAGCTGTTGATCGCTGGGCCACAGAAGAAGGAGAACGGCAAGGACTTACACTTGATGGAGAGACGAAGAGACGACTTCTTGGAGAGGAAATCGTGAAAGGAATTCGCTTTCCGTTAATGTCATTAGCGGAGTTTGCTACGGTAGTCTGCGACACTGCTATTTTATCTAGGAAGGAGACTGATGACATGATTAAATACTACGGCAATGTCTTGAAAACTCCTTTACCATTTTTGCAGGGAGCAAGGAAGGAGCTTCCTGTTTTTGTGGTCAACAGATTTAAGTATTATTGTAGGCCAATTGGAGCTTGGAGTTACGGCGGTGTCCTCCCTGACAGAGTTCTCTTCTCTGTGAATAAGCCTATCAAGTTGCTTGGAATTCAGCATTTTGGTTCTGATGGTGGCGAGTACACAGTCTCCATTGAGGTCATAGATACAGCCACTAACTTAACTGTTGTCAAACGATCAGGAACCTTCACTTCAAAAATGGAGACGAACAATAATTATTATGGCTTTTTTGTTTCGTTTGGTTATCTGGTTTCCTTGAACGCAAATAAGCAGTATACGCTAGAGTCTTTTATCAAGGGTCCTAAGTCATGGTACGGAGAACATGGGGATATATTTGTTGAAGCAGAAGGAGTACAATTTACTTTCAGTGATCCAAAAGATACTGGCAATGGCACCACGGTAGCAAGAGGCCAGTTTCCAGCTTTTATTTTCATCTGAACTGTATCTGTATCTACGTACAGTTGATATCAATATCCTGACTTAGTTAGTTTTTGCGAAATTGGTCACAGAATTTCTTACTGGTTATTACAACAAAAATGTACGAAACCTTCCTAACAAAATGAATTGACTCAAATTAATCAATTTGTAATAGCTACAACCCTTGTTACCCTAAGAGTGACCAGCATCTAATTTCCCTTACAGTAATCACGCTGCTACATCGTTTGTTAAGATCGCAAGAAAGTAGGAAATGAACGCCAACCTAAGAAATTATGATTGTTAAACAAATTCTCCTTATCAGTACCAAAGGAAATGTATAGAAAAGAGTATGGAGAACATGGATTTTGATGTTAAGGTGTTACGGGTTAAGTCATTGAAATAGTGTCATGGAGACTCAGTTATTGTAGCTCAGAGCTTATCAAGTCTATTTACAGATAAACTTTTCATTATAATAAATAAAAATGATCACAAAAGAATTTGACAATCTTTCTTAGTTTTGAAATTAGCCAGTGATATCTGGTCTTTTAGTGCAAGGTTTACCCCCAGTAATTTCTCTATGAAACACAGCTCTATCAACCCTTCCTCTCAAATCCTTTAATCTTTAATAACGATCATCTTCTATCTTCAAAAAGACTGGAAAAAGGACTTGTACCTCACGGCGATATAATAGTTGAGAGACCGAGACTAAGACCAATCTTTCTGTCGTGAGGCTTTAAGTGAGAAATTTACCCTTTCACTTCCATAAGTGACCAAGATAGAATTTCTCCTTACGATATCAATACAATATCAAGCAGACAAGCGATAAGAATAAAGAAAAATATCATTCAGGAGATTATAAGTTGATCCAATACCAAATTCTCCAAACTAACATCACAAGAACTGTATGACAAACAGTAAGGAGA
>NC_142681.1:18362991-18380491 GCF_964200805.1 Pocillopora damicornis | reverse complement strand
TAGCTGTGTATAGCCCTGTATAGCTGTGTATAGCCCTGTATAGCTGTGTATAGCTGTGTATAGTTGTGTATAGCCCTGTATAGCTGTGTATAGCCCTGTACAGCTGTGTATAGCCCTGTATAGCAGGTAATTTAGTGTTAACAACTGGGTTGAAAACGTAAATTAGCCACCGTAAAGGGTAAAAAAGCTGACGTTTCGAGCGTTAGCCCTTCGTCAGAGCGATTAGACGAAGGGCTCTGACGAAGGGCTAACGCTCGAAACGTCAGCTTTTTTACCCTTTACGGTGGCTAATTTACGTTTTCAACCCAGTTGTTAACACTAAATTACCTGCTATACTCTCCCACCGACGCAGCACCACAGTTTCTTTAGAAACTTACCCCTTTATTCTATAGCCCTGTATAGCTGTGTATAGCCGTGCATAGCTCTGTATAGCTGCCTATACCTCTGTATAGCTGCGTTTAGCCTTGTATAGCGCTGTAGAGCTGTGTATAGCTGTATCTAGCCTTGTTTAGCCCTGTATGTGTGTGTAGGGTATTGTATGTAAAATATAGGACATAATATGTATTGAGGACATAATAATTGCCCATACATGACGTACCTTCCTAAAGAGGAGGAGGCAAACTGCCACTATCGCTGAGTGTTAAGTTGTCTCTCACTTTATATATAAAACTGCTGAGAATACCGAAGCAGGAACATAGCAATGGCTGCTGAAGACAACTGGCAGACAAAACTCCAAACTATCGTCGAGAGAACCGCGTTTATTTTCAACAGTGATATGCTAAGCGACGTGAAATTTGTCGTTCCTGTGTCGAGTGGACAAAGCAAAAGTACGAAAGTGATCCCAGCTCACAAGTTTGTGCTAGCAATCAGTAGTCCTGTATTCTTTGCCATGTTCTATGGTCAAATGGCGGAGACCAAAGACTCTATCGAACTACCTGACTGTGATTACGACAGTCTGTTAGAGTTATTTCGCTTCCTCTACAGCGACGAAGTGACTTTAAGTGGAGGTAATGTGATGCAAGTGATTTACTTGGCGAACAAGTACATGGTGCCTTTACTCGTTGAGAAGTGCTCAGAATATCTCCGCGACAATTTGACAGTAGCAAACGTGTTTAGCATTCTGCCATACGCCCAGAAATTTCAGGACGAAAATTTGGAAGAACGATGCTGGGAAGTTATCGAGATTTTCACTGGGAAAGCTGTGACATCAGACGACTTCGTCACAGCTGAGCGATCTGTTGTTGAATCTCTTGTGAAGAGAGAAGTGTTGTGCTTGACGGAAGTGGAACTGTTCAAAGCTGTTGATCGCTGGGCCACAGAAGAAGGAAAACGGCAGGGACTTACACTTGATGGAGAGACGAAGAGACGACTTCTTGGAGAGGAAATCGTGAAAGGAATTCGCTTTCCGTTAATGTCATTAGCGGAGTTTGCTACGGTAGTCTGTGACACTGCTATTTTATCTAGGAAGGAGACTGAGGACATGATTAAATACTACGGCAATGTCTTGAAAACTCCTTTACCATTTTTTCAGGGAGCAAGGAAGAAGCTTCCTGTGTTTCGTGTCAACAGATTTAACAATTATGGTAACCCAACTACGGGCCCAGGTTGGAATTACATTAATGGCTTCCCTGACAGAGTTCTCTTCTCCGTGAACAAGCCTATTAAGTTGCTTGGAATTCAGCATTTTGGTTCTGACGGTAGCGAGCACACAGTCTCCACTGAGGTCAAAGATACAGCCACTAGTTTAACTGTTGTCAAACGATCAGGAACATTTACTTCAAAAAAGGAGACGAACAATAATTATTATGGCTTTTTTGTTTCGTTTGGTAACCTGGTTTGCTTGGAAGAAAATAAGCAGTATACGCTAGAGTCACTTATCAACGGTCCTGCATCATGGTACGGAACAGATGGGCGAACATCTGTTGAAGCAGGAGGAGTGCAATTTACTTTCAGTGATCCAACAGGTACTGGCAACGGCACCACCGTAACAGGAGGCCAGTTTCCAGCTTTTATTTTCATCTAAACTGTATCTGTATCCACGTACAGTTGATATCAATATCCTGACTCAGTTAGTTTTTGCCAAATTGATCACAGTATTTCTCACTGGTTATTACAGCAAAAATATGCCAAGCCTTGCTAACAACATGAATTAATAGATAATAACAATTTTGTGATAACCTTAACCCTTGTTACCCTAAGAGTGACCAGCATCTTATTTCCCTTACAGTAATCACGTTGCTAGATCGTTTGTTAAGATGATGAGAAAGTAGGAAATGAACGCCAACCTAAGAAATTATGATTGTTAAACAAATTCTCCTTATCAGTACCAAAGGAAATGTATAGAAAAGAGTATGGAGAACATGGATTTTGATGTTAAGGTGTAACGGGTCAAGTCATTGAAATAGTGTCATGGAGACTCAGTTATTGTAGCTCAGAGCTTATCAAGTCTATTTACAGATAAAGTTTTCATTATAATAGATAAAAATGATCACAAAAGAGTTTGACAATCTTTCTTAGTTTTGAAATTAGCCAGTGATATCTGGTCTTTTAGTGCAAGGTTTACCCCCAGTAATTTCTGTATGAAACAAGCTTTATCAACCCTTTCTCTCAAATCCTTTAATCTTTTCATAACGATCATCGTCTATCTTCTCCTTACGGTATCACTGCTGAATACAACGTTAAGGGGGTACTCGTTATTTATCGCCGGGGGGGGAAGGGTGTGTGGAGTTTTTTTGTGTGGGGGGATCACATGGGTTTTAGGGGGCACAGAGGAGTATAAAGGGGGGGGGGACTACAGAAGAGTGACTCCCAATTAACTGACCATGGAGGGGAATCATAAGAATATTACAGAGCCTTATGGGGAGATCAGCTGGATTTTTTTTGTGACACAACCAAGATTCTTCAATCCCCTTCACCCCCCACAGGCGATGAAATAATTATTTTCTTATAATAAGTAAAAGTTCAGATGATGAGAATGGAGAAGGTGATGGTTAACTGAAGAAGATCTTGATTGCAAAACAAATTCCTCTTTGTTCGTACCATGTTAAGAGAACAGTATGGAGAATATGCATACAAATAATCCTAGAAGCTCCCCCCACCCCACCCCACCCCCATCACCATCTCCTTATTTGATAAAACCTCCCTGCAGTGATCTATAGGTTTTTTAAAACTCTTATTTTAAAGACTCCGTGTTCGCAGATTATTCCTCTTGAATATTTTTTTAACCTTCTTTCATTAAATGATCTGATGGAGTAACACTTGTGGCCACCGGTTTGATTACGGCTGGAGTAAATTAACAGATAAAAAGCACCTTGTATCACCGACACAACAATTTGTAAAACGCAGTTTAATAAATATAAAATCTATTGAAAGGATTGTCACTAACTTTCAAATATATATATAAGTACTATTTGAATATTAAGAAATCTCATCGAAATAAAATGAACTTTACAAATCACAGATTATTCTCACTTGAGCTGTACAATTGTGGCAGGAACACTGAAAGGAAATGGAAAATATAGCTACGCGTAAATTAATCACTAGAAAAGAAAAAACACAACGGCTCAGTCAGTCTTAATATGACCATACCTTTAAAAGCTCCCAACTTTTTTAATCATCCTCCTTTCGTCTCTCCTTAATTCTCCTTTTGATCGATAACATACAATTCCTCTCTCCCCTTCCCCCCCCCCCCTCCACCCCAACTGCCACCACTACCACCACTGCCTCCTCCAAAAGATAGCTTGAAAACAAGTACACACGATAGGGAGGCTTATTACAGAAAACACGAACGTTTCGAAATTAATCCTACCTGCTTATCTACTTTAGAAAATATACAAAACTCGCTTTCTACAAGCTTACAAAATAAAGACGTTCGTAGTTCAGAAATAACTCCATGATACTAATAACTTTTGATTTCATAAATACTTTTTTTACCTGCCAGGCAAAGAGATGTCTCTAGCTTCTATATAACCTGCGGTTAACACGCTGAAAGAAAACGAACCCACCAATTAATAGAATTAACACTAATAAACAAATTGAAGAAAATCAAAAGCCAAATTATTACTGGCGAGCGCCTCCCTTCGTGGAACCTTAGCTTAATTACGAAAATCATTTTGATAATATTTGTTACAGCAAACAATAGTCTGAGATTTTTTCATATTGAAATAAGCACTCCTTCCGAAAAAGGGGCGCTTATTTCTTTTTCGAGAAACGGCAGAAATTGAAACAAAGCTTCGATGTTCATGTGACTGAGGATCAAAAAGACTGGAAGCAGATTTGTTGTCCCTGGATCCTTCCTTGCCTGAACAACCAGCCAAGCAATCGACTGACTGAGCAGTTGTGTTTTTTCTTTTCTAGTGATTAATTTACGCGTGGCTATATTTTTCATCCCCTGTCAGTATCCTTTCACAATTGTACAGCCCAGGTGAGAATAATCTGTGATTTGTGAAGTTCATTTTATTTCGATGAGATTTCTTAATATTCAAATATTCCTTATAGATCTATTTTAAAGTTAGTGATAATCCTTTCAATAGATTATATTGGTTAAACTTCGTTTTATAAATTGTTGTTTCGGCAATACAAAGTGTTTTTTATCTGTTAATTTACTCCAGCTTTAAACAAACTGGTGGCCACAAGTGTTACTTCATCAGATCACTTGATAAAAGAATATTTAAAAAGAGGCGAAAGGAGTAATCTGAGAACACGGAGTCTAGCTTTAAAATATGAGTTTAAAAAACCTGCAGAACACTGTGGGAAGGTGTTATTGGATAGGAGCTTCTAGGATTATTTTTATGCATATTCTCCATACTGTTCACCTAACATGGTACGAACAAAGGGGAATTTATTTTGCAATCAATATCTTCTTCAGTTGGTCATTACCTTCTCCATTCTCATAATCTTAACTCATTGGGAGAAAATAATTATTTTATCGCCTGCGGGGGGTGGGGATTGTAGGGAACTGGAGTATGTATGTAGTGTCACGATGAAAAAATCCAGCTGATCTCCCCGTGAGGCTCTGTAATATTCTTATCATTCCCCCTCCATTATAAGTTAATTGATGGTCACTTTTCTGTAGTCCCCCCCCCCCTTTACACTCCTCTGTGTCCCCTACAACCCACGTGATCCCCCGCACAAAAAATCTCCACACACCCTTCCCCCCCGACGATAAATAACGAGTAGCCCATTAACGTGCTATTCAGTAGTGATACCGTAAGGAGAAGATAGACGATGATCGTTATGAAAAGATTAAAGGATTTGAGAGAAAGGGTTGATAAAGCTTGTTTCATACAGAAATTACCGGGAGTAAACCTTGCACCAAAAGACCAGATATCACTGGCTAATTTCAAAACTAAGGAAGATTGTCAAATTCTTTTGTGATCATTTTTATTTATTATAATGAAAAGTTTATCTGTAAATAGACTTGATAAGCTCTGAGCTACAATAACTGAGTCTCCATGACACTATTTCAATGACTTAACCCGTTACAGCTTAACATCAAAATCCATGTTCTCCATACTCTTTTCTATACATTTCCTTTGGTACTGATAAGGAGAATTTGTTTAACAATCAAAATTTCTTAAGTTGGCGTTCATTTCCTACTTTCTCATCATCTTAACAAACGATGTAGCAGCGTGATTACTGTAAGGGAAATTAGATGCTGGTCACTCTTAGGGTAAAAAGGGTTATGGTTATCACAAAACGATTAATTTAAGTCAAATCATTTTGCTAACAGGCTTGGCACATTTTTGCTATAATAACCAGTACGAAATACTGTGACCAATTTCGCAAAAACTAACTAAGTTAGGATATTGATATCAACTGTACGTAGATACAGATACAGTTCAGATGAAAATAAAAGCTGGAAACTGGCCTCCTGCTTTCATGGTGCCATTGCCAGTATCTCTTGGATCACTGAAAGTAAATTGCACTCCTTCTACTTGAACAGACGTATGTCCATCTTTTCCGTACCATGACACAGGACCCTTGATAAGTGACTCTAGCATATACTGCTTATTTGCGTCCAAGGAAACCAGATTACCAAACGAAACAAAAAAGCTATAATAATTATTGTTCGCGTCCTTTTTCGAAGTAAATGTTCCTAATCGTTCAACAACAATAACGTTGGTGGCTATATGTTTGACCCTAGTGGAGACTGTGTTATCGCCACCATCAGAACCAAAATGCTGAATTCCAAGCAACATAATAGGCTTGTTTACGGAGAAGTGAACAATGTCAGGGAGGCCCGTATTGTAATTCCAAGCTGTAGATGGCTTACAGTAATCATTAAATCTGTTAACTCGATATCCAAGTGGCTCCCTCCTTGCTCCCTGCAAAAATGGTAAGGTGCTTTTCAAGACATTGCCGAAGTATTTTATCATGTCGCCTGTCTCCTTCCTAGATAAAATAGCAGTGTCACAGACTACCGTAGCAAACTCCGCTAATGACATTAACGGAAAGCGAATTCCTTTCACGATTTCCTCTCCAAGAAGTCGTCTCTTCATCTCTCCATCAAGTGTAAGTCCCTGCCGTTCTCCTTCTTCTGTGGCCCAGCGATCAACAGCTTTGATTATATGAATAGAGGCACTAACCAACAAAAACAAATTTGAGGGGGGGGGGGTCTCTAATTAGAGAGGGAGCTAAATCTAATTATTACGGTAAACAATTTCCAGTAGATCTCTTGTTTCATGTCAACCACTGAGGCTTTGCTCGGAAATTTGACAGAAATGCCCGTCATAAATGCATGTTAATGTTTCCAAATATTAACGAAAGTCATAGTTTTGACAAAAAAAAACATATCAGCCTGGAGAAGATTACGTAGTGCGCCATTCCCGTCATTTCGTGACGAGAAGAGCCTGCAATGAGTTCAGCAGTGCTATCTTAAAGAGGCAAACTACTGCCATCGCCAAGTGTTATAAGTTGTTTGTCACTATATGAGGAAAAAATCTGCCGAGGATACCGAAGCTGGAACATAGCAATGGCTGCTGAAGACAACTGGCAGACAAAACTCCAAACTATCGTCGAGAGAACCGCGTTTATTTTCAATAACGAGATGCTAAGCGACGTGAAATTTGTGGTTCCTGAGTCGAGTGGAGAAAGCGAAAGTACGAAAGTGATCCCAGCTCACAAGTTTGTGCTAGCAATCAGTAGTCCTGTGTTCTTTGCCATGTTCTATGGCCAAATGGCGGAGACCAAAGACTCTATCGAACTACCTGACTGTGATTACGACAGTCTGTTGGAGTTCTTTAGCTTCCTCTACTGCGACGAAGTGACTTTAAGCGGAAGTAATGTGATGCAAGTGATTTACCTGGCGAACAAGTACATGGTGCCTTCACTCGTTGAGAAATGCACGGAATATCTTCGCCACAATTTGACAGCAGCAAACGTGTTTAGCATTCTGCCATACGCCCAGAAATTTCAGGACGAAAATTTGGAAGAACGATGCTGGAAAGTTATCGAGATTTTCACAGAGGAAGCTGTGACGTCAAACGACTTTGTGACAGCTGAGCGATCTGTTGTTGAATCTCTTGTGAAGAGAGAAGTGTTGTGCTTGACGGAAGTGGAACTGTTCAAAGCTGTTGATCGCTGGGCCACAGAAGAAGGAGAACGGCAGGGACTTACACTTGATGGAGAGACGAAGAGACGACTTCTTGGAGAGGAAATCGTGAAAGGAATTCGCTTTCCGTTAATGTCATTAGCGGAGTTTGCTACGGTAGTCTGTGACACTGCTATTTTATCGAGGAGGGAGACTGAGGACATGATTAAATACTACGGCAATGTCTTGAAAACTCCTTTACCATTTTTGCAGGGAGCAAGGAAGGAGCTTCCTGTTTTTGTGGTCAACAGATTTAACGATTATTTTAAGCCAACTGGAGCTTGGAATTACAATAGGGGCGTCCCTGATAGAGTTCATTTCTCCGTGAACAAGCCCATTAATTTGCTTGGAATTCAACATTTTGGTTCTGATGGTGGTGAGCACACAGTCTCCACTAAGGTCAAAGATACAGCCACTAACTTAACTGTTGTCGAACGATCAGGAACATTCACTTCAGAAAAGGACGTGAACAATAATTATTATGGCTTTTTTGTTTCGTTTGGTAATCTGGTTTTCTTGGACGCAAATAAGAAGTATGAGTTAGAGTCACTTATCAACGGTCCTGTATCATGGCACGGAAATGGGGGGCGAACTTCCGTTGAAGCAGAAGGGGTGCAAGTTACTTTCAGTTGTGCTGGAGATGATAACAATGGGACTACGGTAGCAAATGGCCAGTTTCCAGCTTTTCTTTTCATATGAACTGCATCTGTATCTACGTAAAGTTGGTATCAATATCCTGATTTTGAAAGTTTTTGCGAAATTGGTCACTGTATTTCTTACTGGTTATTACAGCCAAATTGTACCAAGCTTTGCAAACGAAATGAATTGGTAATTAATCATTTCTGTGATAGCCTTAAGACATTGAAATAGTGTCACCGAGACCCAGATATTTTACCCAATGCTTATCAGGTCAAATTACAAATAGCTTATTAGTCAATCTTTGTCAAATACTTTTTCATTATAATGAATAAAAATGATCACAAAAGAGTTTGACAATCTTCTTAGTTTTGAAATTTGCCTATGATATTTGGTCTTTCAGTGCAAGGTTTACCACCGGTAATTTCTCTATGAAACACAGCTTTATCAACCCTCTCTCTCAAATCCTTTAATCTTTTAATGACGATCATCCTCTATCTTCTCCTTACGGTATCACTGCTGAGTACAACGTTAAGGGGCTACTCGCCGAGGGAGGGGAAGGGTGTGTGGAGACTTTTTGTGTAGGGGGGATCACGTGGGTTTTAGGGGGCACAGAGGAGTGTAAAAGGGAGGACTACAGAAAAGTGACTACCAATTAACTGATAATGGAAGGGAATCATGAGAATATTACCGAACCTCACGGGGAGATCAGCTGGATTTTTATTGTGACACGACCAAGATCCTCCAATCCCCTCCCCCCTCAACCCCCGCAGGCGATGAAATAATTATTTTCTCCTAATAAGTTAGGATCATAAGAATGGAGAAGGTGATGGTTAACTGAAGAAGATCTTGATTACAAAACAACTTCCCCTTTATTCGTACCATGTTAAGAGAACAGTATCGAGAATATGCACAAAAATCATCCTAGAAGCTCCCACTCCCACCCTCCCCCCCCCATCTCCCTATTTAATAACACCTTCCCGCAATGTTCTGCAAGTTTTTTAAACTCATATTTTAAAGACTAAGTGTTCGCAGATTACTCCTCTCGCTTATTTTTTAAATATACTTTCATTAAATGATCTGATGGAGTAGCACTTGTGGCTAGCAGTTTGATTAAAGCTGCTCAGTCAGTCTTAAGAGCTAATGTCAGCATGCATCAAACAAACAGCGGCAAGTCACCCAAATTTGTTTACACTCCTACTTTCATATTTTGTAGCCCAATATGTTCTAATAATTGTGGTGTAGTTTTTTTCTAAAAATATATTTTAGTTTTTGAGAAATAATTTTTTTCGTTCGACCGCTCAAATATGCAAATTTTCACCGTGAATATTACCCGAGTTGTGTGACCTCATGTAACAAATGTACTAGACCTACGGTATTTCTGTGAACATAATCCTTTGTTTTATCATCTAAATTTAATCCCCTGTCGTTATTGAAGCTGCCAAGGAAATATTCCTTTTTTTGGTGAATATTTTTTTCCGACATACTTTTCTTATGTCGAAAAGTAGCATCAAAACAAAGACAGTTTTAACAATGACCAATATGACACAATCTACTGAGCTTCAAACTTTTAAAAGACCAAAGGATGGTTATAAAGTTACTATAAAAATTTCCTTGTGTATTTGCGTTGTTCTAACTTGAGACGAACTCAAAGTCCGGCAAAATTTACTTGATAGCGACCATGAAATGTACATGTACACGTACTCCAACAGTGCTATTACTGAAACAGAATAAGTGCGTTAATTGGAAAAAGGGGCGCTAGTTGTAATGGCGGTGCTTAATCAATAGAGACGCTTATTAGAATAGAGGCGCTAACCAAAAAAAACAAATTTTTTTTGGGGGGGGGGGTCTCTAATTAGAGAGGGAGCTTATTATATGGAGAGAGCTAAATCTAATTATTACGGTAAACAATTTCCAGTAGATCTCTTGTTTCATGTCAACAACTGAGGCGTTGCTCGGTAATTTGACAGAAATGCCCGTCATAAATGCATGTTACTGTTTCCAAATATTAACGTATGTCATAGCTTTGACAAAAAAACATATCAGCCTGGAGTAGATTACGTAGCGCGCCATTCCCGTCATTTCGTGACGGGAGGAGCCTGCAATGAGTTCAGCGGTGCTATCCTAAAGAGGAAAACTACTGCTATCGCTACGTGTGGAAAGTTGTTTGTCACTATATGAGGAAAAAATCTGCCGAGGATACCGAAGCTGGAACATAGCAATGGCTGCTGAAAACAACTGGCAGGCAAAACTCCAAACTATCGTCGAGAGAACCGCGTTTATTTTCAATAACGAGATGCTAAGCGACGTGAAATTTGTGGTTCCTGTGTTGAGTGGAGAAAGCGAAAGTACGAAAGTGATCCCAGCTCACAAGTTTGTGCTAGCAATCGGTAGTCCTGTGTTCTTTGCCATGTTCTATGGCCAAATGGCGGAGACTAAAGTTTCTATTGAACTACCTGACTGTGATTACGACAGTCTGTTGGAGTTGTTTCGCTTCCTCTACTGCGACGAAGTGACTTTAAGCGACAGTAATGTGATGCAAGTGATGTACTTGGCGAACAAGTACATGGTGCCTTCACTCGTTGAGAAATGCACGGAATATCTTCGCCACAATTTGACAGCAGCAAACGTGTTTAGCATTCTGCCATACGCCCAGAAATTTCAGGACGAAAATTTGGAAGAACGATGCTGGAAAGTTATCGAGATTTTCACAGAGGAAGCTGTGAAGTCAGACAACTTCGTCACAGCTGAGCGATCCGTTGTTGAATCTCTTGTGAAGAGAGAAGCGTTGAGCGTGACGGAAGTGGAACTGTTCAAAGCTGTTGATCGCTGGGCCACAGAAGAAGGAGGACGGCAGGGACTTACACTTGATGGAGAGACGAAGAGACGACTTCTTGGAGAGGAAATCGTGAAAGGAATTCGCTTTCCGTTGATGACATTGGCGGAGTTTGCCAAGATAGTCGACGACACTGCCATTTTATCTAAGAAGGAGACAGGCGACATGATTAAATTTTACGGCAGTGTCATGAAAACTCCTTTACCATTTTTGCAGGGAGCAAGGAGGAAGCTTCTTGGATTTCGAGTTAACAGATTTAATGATTACTGTAAGCCATCTACAGCTTGGAATTACAATACGGGCCTCCCTGACATTGTTCACTTCTCCGTAAACAAGCCTATTATGTTGCTTGGAATTCAGCATTTTGGTTCTAATGGTGGCGAGCACACAGTCTCCACTAGGGTCAAAGATATAGCCACTAACTTTACTGTTGTTGAACAATCAGGAACATTCACTTCGGAAAAGGACGCGAACAATAATTATTATAGCTTTTTTGTCTCTTTTGGTAATCTGGTTTCTTTGGACGCAAATAAGCAGTATATGCTAGAGTCACTTATCACGGGTCCTAAGTCATGGTACGGAAAAGATGGGCGAACGTCTGTTGAAGCAGAAGGAGTGAAATTTACTTTCAGTGATCCAACAGATACTGGCAATAGCACCGCTGTAACAAGAGGCCAGTTTCCAGCTTTTATTTTCATCTGAACTGTATCTGTATCTACGTACAGTTGGTGTCAATATCCTGACTCAGTTAGTTTTTGCGAAATTGGTGACAGTATTTCTTACTGGTTATTACAGCAAAAATGTGTCAAGCCTTGCTAACGAAATGAATCTGTCAAGAATCGTTTCTTTGATTAAGACATTGAAATAGTTATTTTAGCACAGTGCTTATCGGGTCAACTTACAAATAGCTTGTTGATTCGAATTTGTTCAAATGTTTTTTCATTATAATGAATAAATGATCACAAAAGAGTTTTACAATCTTTCTTAGTTTTAAAATTAGCCTGTGATATTTGGTCTTTCAGTGCAAGGTTTACCCCCGGTAATTTCTCTATGAAACATAGTTTTATCAACTCTTTCTCTCAAATCCTTTAATCTTTTATTAACGATCATCCTCTATCTTCTCCTTACGGTATCACTGCTGAATAAAACGTTACGGAGCTACTTGCTGGGGGGGGGGGGGAAGAGTGTGTGGAGACTTTTTGTGTAGGGGGGATCACGTGGGTTTCAGGGGGCACAGAGGAGTTCACAGGGGGGGACTGCAGAAAAGTGAATCCCAATTAACTTATAATGGAGGGGGATGATAAGAATATTACAGAGCCTCACGGGGAGATCAGCTGGATTTTTATTGTGACACAACCAAGATCCTCCAATCCCCCACCCCACCCCACCCCACCCCACCCTGCAGGCAATAAATTATAACTGTCTTCCATAAATTAATTTCACGAGAGTGGAAAGGGTAATGACCAACTGAAAAAGATTTTGATTGCAAAATAATTTCCCCCCCGTCCGTACCATGGGAAGTATTAAGAGAACAATATTGAGAATATGACAATCCCAGAGGCTCCCCCACCCCACCCCCCTCACCATCTGCCGATCCAATGACCTTTCCCCGCGGTGTTGTGCAGATTTCTTAAACTCATATTTTAAAGACTCCGTATTCGCGGATTACTCCTCTCAACTTTTTTTAATATTTTTTTATTAAATGATCTGATGGAGTATCCACCAGTTTGATCACAGCTGGAGTAAATGTTCAGATATAAAGCACCTTGTATCACCGACACAACAATGTCTAAAACATATTTTAAAAATGAAAACTACCACTAGTGCCGGTTTGCTTGTAAAATCGTGCCGTAGAAATGGAGTAAAAGCAAGTAGTTCGCTTCCATGATTCGCCTCTATGATCTAACTTCAATTGCGTTAATTTACGGCAAGGTTTCCAAAACAGGGGATATCGTCACTCATCCTCGCAGCCGGTCAAAAGACAAAATAACACGAAATAGGCGAGTAGGAGCTCTCCAATAATCAAATAGAGCACGAGAAGTAACAATACAATGAAGAAACCTGCAAAAAAACATAAAAGAAAATTTTGAGCAGAATTTCACGATCATTGAAGTGGAAGAACGTAACATTTGCTAGGCACGACATAAAGTTTACGGCAATTTTTTTCGTCAGATTTCGCATGTCGTTCAAAGAGTGCATATTTTTCCCCCTAATTTGACGGGAGTTGATCTGACCAAGGTATCAATCAGCCTCTCGTGGACTAAATAACAAAAGCTGTAATCATCAACGACAGATAATTTAGACTCGTGGTTTCTAAGGGGGGGAGGGAGGGGGAGTAGTTCAGGGAAAGGAGAGCGGTTCAGTGTTCTTCACAGCATCGCAACTCAAGCAAGACTATGCTCCATTCACACCTGCAAAACATGTTAAGTTAAACTAGGCTGAACTAAATAAAGTCAGCTATAGAAAACTGGACAATTAAATTATACATAGGGCTCGAGTAATCACTAACGATTTTTTTATTTATTTATTTTTTTTATTGCGCTAATTTGAAGTCAATGAACATCATTTGAAACGACCTAAATGAAGAAAACCATTCCAAACGGTGTGTGACAAAAGAGCTTTCAAACGTGTTTCAGCTTTGGAGTATGTGGCGTATTACGAGTGTAATTTTTCTGAAGTAGAAATCAGGTGTAAGGCCGGCTGCTTTTTCGATAACCGGGTACTTACCCTTTCCAGCTGGTGAATACCACTCGTGGCCATCTTCACACCCGAAGCAACACTCCACCCAGCTGAACTCGTTTGATGGCGGGCTTAGGGGCAAAGATGGGGGTGGAGGTAAGATGCGGGATGCGCTGACAATGGAGTAAATAAAAATAAGTATTATATTGCTGCTGAGGATAAAATCAAAGTGCTCTGTGAGCAAACTCGTGAATTGACAAATGATTTTTTAGATTATGTTTAATGTTATCTGGTTTAGGGAATTTTGTGGTTGATTGTCATATCTAGAGTACGAGCAGTAGTTCAATGTTCGCTAATGTAGCAAAGAAACAAAGTAACGTTGGGATAAGAAGGCATTACAATTGAAATGATCATGCTATTACATTTGACAAGGTGGATGATGTCATGTGTTTTAAACGTCTATCATTTTTGTTTCTGGTTCAAAAGAAAAGGTTGGAAGTAAATGTGGGTGAAAAGTGAAATTTACTGTCTTTCGTTGTAAATATTAGAAAATCAAGGCAATACTGTCTTAATGAAAACATTAACGATTCCCTCTTTATCAAATGAGACAAACGGGAACGAGTTTTGAGTGATATAACTAAGCCAAGCCTGCCACCGTCATTTTGGATCTCCACCTGGGTAGATTTAGGTCACGTGCTAGGCAACGTATGATCAATAACAAGATAGAATTTCATTTCAGGCCTATTTATCAATTTTGTGGTGTGTAACTTTCGCATTTTAGTACGTTGTTTGTATGTTGAATCTTCAAATTGTCTTGAAACTTAAAAGAAAATTGTTCTTTAAAAATTCACTGAAAATCGGTAGCTAAAATTGTTTGTTTAGGTGTTATCTGATTTTCGTGTTAACTTGTTATTTCGTCAGTCGCCGGCATCTTTTGTTGCTTCTCACAGGAAAAACACACGCGACGAAACGTAATGATCAATTTTGTCCTCAATCTCACGCTATAACAGAAAAAGCTTTTGAACATCTGTAAACTCCGAGCGCTTCGCAGTAAGTGATATTTTCAATGAATCTTCGGATTATTTTCAAGTTCAAGGATTGTAAATTACAATTTTATGAAAAACGAAGGTTGTTCTGTTATTTCAGTGTGAATCCTTGCATGCCTGCCAGTCACTGGCGCCGCTTGTTGAAACTAAAACGAAAAAAAAAACTCTTTTAAGATTATCATTGGCTTCTTTTTCACCCCACCACTATTCTTAGCAACAAAGGTCGCCATTTCGTCTGTTTATTGCTCGCCAAAAACTATAAAATGCACTCAAAAGCCTAAAATCTAAAAAAAGTTTACAGGAATCGAGCGAGCGAGCGAGCGAGCGAGCGAATGCCATTCCCCACATCGTATCTATAACTCGCTCTTGCGCATGCGCGCAATTCACGAGTTAAAAAGAGGGTGCACCAAGAAGAGATCAGACCAAGAATAAGAATTTCCTACGCAAAGTTTGCATTTCAAATGCAATTTTTCTAAATCTAATTCAAGATGCAAGGTGTCAGGTAGTCTCGTACCCAGACCTTCCATGGCGAGCGGTTTTAGTTACATTTACACGGTAGGATCTGGGTACTGGATAAAGTGTCAGGTCTTTCGGGAATAATGTGGCAAATACACGATTAATTTTTGTAGTCCGTTTCGGGTAAGAAAGGAGCAAAATCCGCCTCGCAAAGGCTTATTTATCTCTTTCTTCTTAAATTTGATTGGTTATTTTCAGCCAGCCTGATTGGCCGGGATGGCTTTATTTAGTTTCCGGCGTTTCTTTCTCGATGGTTGTGAAATGGTGCGGTTTCGAGTTAGAAAAAAAATTGATTCGTAATTTAATCGCGCCGCTGAAAGCGCATCAGATTGAAAGGATTTTCACTAACCTTAAAATGGATGTATAATAAATATATTTGAATCATAAGAAATCTCATCGAAATAACATGAATTTCACAAATCACAGACTATTCTCACCTGGGCTGTACAATTGTGGCAGGAACACTGAAAGGGGATGATAAAATATAGCCACGCATAAATTATTCAGTAGAAAAGGAAAAAAACACAACTGCTCAGTCAGTCTTAATATGACCATATCTTTAACAAGCCCCCAACTTTTTTAACCATCCTCCTTTTGTCTCTCCTCGACTCTCCTTTTAACCGATAACACATAACTGTCCCCTCCCCCTCCCCCTCTCCCCCCCAACTAACACAACCGCGACCTCCGAAAAAATAGCTTGAAAACAAAGACAAAGAAAGGGAGGCTTATTAGAGAAATCACGAACGTTTCGAAAATAATCCTACACTGCTAACCTACTTTAGAAAATATAAAAAGCTAGCCTTATACAAACTTACCAAAAAAAACGTTCGTAGTTCAGGGCTAACTTAAGGATACTTGTAATTTTTCAATACTTAAATACTTTTTTACCTCCCAGGCAAATACATGTCTCTAGTTTCTATATAGCTCGCGGTTAACACGCTGAAAGAAAACGAACCCATAAATTAATAGAATTAACACTGATATACAAAAAGTTTAATTTCTTCCATAGATGCCTAAATCAAGAGGCTTAAGTAAAAATGTTCTCAACCGTGTTAGGAAAACATATGTGGCTTGCGTATTGAAATTCTTAACAATTGATGCAAGTTATTGAGTTCATTTCGAAAAGTCTAGATCTTGATTCAACAACTTTCAACTTCTTCTTTGTTTCCCGACCACTGAGGCGCGGCTTAACAATGTTGTCCGCTTTGAAAGAGATCCCAAACAGGATTGGACTCACTCATGATCACGTGCACACCACACCATATCTATCCTCCAACGAAGTATCGGTGGAGATTTTAGCATTTGCAACCTGTCTTTTCTGCTTGCACGAAACATCCTACAAGATGTTCGAAATGAGTCGCCCCGAAAAAAGATGCTATCGACAATTTAAGTGATTCATGTTCATCTTAGCAAAGATGTTTGTCTTTATGGTAAGCTTAAGTAATGACATAAATTAAAGTTTTCATAGGATTGGTTAAAGCACCGAGTTTGGCTTTAAGTATGATTAATTGCCTTCAATATCACTCGACAGCGAGCAGCCTCATCAGTCACAAGCTGGTTCCTCATTGGCTGTCGCAAATAAACTGCGGTAAACTGAACTACATTAGTACCCGTGCTGTCAAACGGAACAAATAGCTTATGAATTTTTACATAAAAGACCACTTAACGCGAATTTTCGATGGAGGTATAACTCAGTAAATTTTGCGATTTATTGAATCTTTTAAATAAAGTGTACCTATTCTGATTGGCGATCACCTGTTAAAATCAACTCGCACAGTATTCAAATAATGAACAATTCGATAACTCAGGCAGCATTACTTCCGCCTAGTTACGCGTCATATTGCAAACAAAATGCTCGTAGTTAAGGACAGAAAACTGGATATGCGCGAGTTTAAGCTTAGGAGACCAAAAAACCGAGCTTCAGATGGACCTGATAAAATACAACTCCGGCCCTACATGTGCTTCAAGACCTACGCTCTTTTAGATTTAGAAGTTTTGTTAAATAAAAGACATAACCCTCATCAGTCCCAGATTGTACCGGCTGCCTCGCCAATTCGATGCCTCTTGTAACTGTATGCACTTCTCTAACGTGTAACATGACTGTGGAAATAGATTAGCTTTCTCGAGTTCGTTCCGCTAGAATGTTCCCCTGCAGTTCAAGGTCGTTAAATCCTTCCTTCTAAACAATAGACTTTT
>NC_142681.1:17562991-17615491 GCF_964200805.1 Pocillopora damicornis | reverse complement strand
TTTCAAAGCAATCTCTTATTACTGGAAAACACCCGTAAGCAACGAATACAAACAATTTTTCCATCTGACACTGCCTTCTTAACACCGGGAAAACAGTTTTCGTGGAGCTAACTGTCAAGGAAAACTGCTAGATGATGGAACGAATACTCCAAATCGCCGAATCGAAAGTAACGGGAAAACGTTGATTTTCTTGTCGGAAAATGTGAGAAAAATGCATGAATAATGCCGCGTTTTCAAATGTTCAGAAATTGTTTTCCGAACCGGTGAACACCATATGTTTCGCAATGAAGCGAGTACAAAGTAATGAAATAAACAAATACCTCAAAATACATGTAGAAATAACTTTGCTCTATACTATTTAAATGCTTGCAATCCTGCAATCATCATTCCGAACTTCATCATTATTATTCACGGAAAACGTGTCAGACGTAAGATGATTCCGAACAGTTGGTAAACGAGGAGATTAACAATTAGAAATGACATGCAAATAACAAATGGTGGAAGACAACACTTTCCATTTTTAACCTTTTCTCTTGCGACTATTTACAGGCTGTTAAACTTTCAGACTCATCGATGGTTTCTAACTAAAAATCTAGAAAATTTATTAGTCGACGCCGTCTTGTTATAAACGGAAATTTTGGGAGACATATCTCATGAAGTTTCGTAGAGCCTTTTGTTGAAGAGGAAACTCTACGTTATCAAGAATCAGAGTGAGCCTAGCCTGCAGTGCAGGCGTGTTATTAGGCCGAGCTAACGTAATGAGCTCGCGATCGTTTTTCTTGATTTGGAGTTAGAGTGAACGGTGGAAGTAGGGGACGGGGAAAGGGCAAGAAGACACCTGCCCGAAGAGGCTGTGGAAAGGAAGAACACCCCCTGATTAGTTGCGCGTCACTTCATTTCCCGAAGATGAGCGGGTAATCAATCAAACTGAGTTAAATTAAAAACTAGAAGCAGCGTCTTCCGAGAAAAACAAACACACGTAGAGCTGATGAGTGAAACGGTGAGGAAGTTTTGTTCTTCAACTAGAAAAGAAATGTCTTCGACGAAATCTCCTCTGCGGTCACAAATATGAGCTGATATTTAGTACAATCTATATTTTTCAAACGAAAATCCTTGAGTATAGCTTGATATATATAGTTTGACAACTTTTCTTCCATTTGATCGTAAACGATACTTTGAAGTGACAAACAAATGCACTCAGTGGTTTGCACGCCATAATTTGTTTGATGCAAACCGGCATATTCTGGTGAAACAGTGTGGTCGCTTGTTTTTGTTTGTTTGTTTTTTCCATCAAAGAAAAAAGGGCTTCACCAAAACATATATGTATAATAAACATATCTATAGATGTCCAAATGGTTAATGGTGTAGAAAACCGATGAATATAGGAATAAATACCATTTTTCGCACTATAATCGAACGGAAACTACTTGAAATTGCGTGGGAATAACCGCATTCGGGTGGTGAATCGCCGATAACGACGCGTTTCCTCAACGCAAACAGGTGAAAAACGCCAGAAAACATTGCATTTCTTTACGTTGACCAACCCGTTAACGTTGGACGACACGTGGTTTCTAAGCGTTTTCTACGCATTTTCTGTCCTAGAAAATGGAAGGAAACGCTCTGTCTTCGACGGAAAACTTCTTTCTAAGCAGTCTTTTGTTACTGGAAAACACCAGTAAGCAACGAATACAAACCGGTTCCCATCTGACACCGCCTTCTTAACACCAGGAAAACAATAGTTTTCATAGAGTTAACTGTGGAGGAACACTGTTGAATAATGGAACGAATACTCCAATTCGCCGAGTTGAAAGCTACGGGAAAACTTTGGATTCTCTTGTCGGAAAATGTCAGAAAAATGTATGAAGAATGCCGCGTTTTCAAATATTCAGAACTTGTTTTCCGATCCGGTGAACACCATATGTTTCGCAATGAAGCACGGACAAAGATGATGAGATGAGCACTGTCTTCCGACAAAAACAAACACGCGTAGAGCCGATGAGTAAAACAGTATGGCAGTTTTTTTTTCCCTCACCAAAAAATAATATATGTATAATAAACATATTCATAGATGTCCAAATGGCTAATGGTGTAAAACACCGATGAATATAGGAATAAATACCATTTTTCGCACGATAATCGAATGGCAACTTCCTAAAAATGCGTGGGAATAACTGCATTCGGGTGGTGAATCGCCGATAACAACACGTTTTCTCTACGCAAACAGCTAACAAACGCCAGAAAACATCATATTTCTTTACGTTGACCAACCCGTGAACATTGGACGACACGTGGTTTTCAAGCGTTTTCTACGCATTTTCCTGTCCTCGGAAAATGGAAGGAAACGCACTGTCTTTGAAGGAAAACTTCTTTCAAAGCAATCTTTTGTTGCTGGAAAACGCCAATAAGCAACGAATACCAACCGTTTTCCCATTTCTTAACCGCACTCTTAAAAAGGAAAATTTCTGGATAATGGAACGAATAACCCAATTTGTTGACTCGAAAATAACGGGAAAACTTTGGATTCTCTTGTCGGGAAATATCAGAAAATTCAGAACTTGTTTTCCGAACCCGTGAACGCCATATGTTTTGCAATGAAGCACACACACACAAAATAATGAAATAGACAAATACCTCAAAATATATGTAGAAATAACTGTGCTCTATACGACTGAAATGCTTTTAATCCTGCAAGGAAAAAGGCGTTTGATCATTCCGAAGTTCATCATCATTATTCACGGAAAACGCGTCAGATGTAAAATAATTCCAAACAGTTGGAAAGAAGAGAGGTTATTTAAGTTTCAATTAGAAATGATATGCAAATAAAAGATAATGTAAGACAACACTATCCATTTTTAGCCTTTTAGAATGGCTTTCGTTGCATCATTTTCCACCTGTTTTGGTCGGCTGATAATTGACTTACTCCGGCACGTTAAGGCATGGTTACAACGTGAAAACGAGGCAAAAAAATAATTTTTTCATTCCAGGTCGTTGTAGAAGATCAAATTTAACAAATTTCGGCGAGGTTATTACTATGGAAATTATCGATCATTCCATGCAATACCATTGCCATAGCAACCATAATTAAATTTTAGTCACCCTTGACGACGCCCAAATTAATTACTTTACTTCGAATTGAAATGGGGCAAACCAAATCTTCAAGACTTGAATCAAGTTTGCCCAAACCATATTGAGGAATAGTTAATTCATGAGAGTTAGCCCTGCAAAGGCGTCGGCATCAGCCATATGTCCGTGGATGAATAGGTAAAAGTCAGGAATTCGTCACGGCAGCAGTTTGGAGGGTCTTTACGTTAAATTCTTAATGGTTACGAGCTTTGGGGTCAACATTGTAAGGTTAAAACAAGAAGAAGAAGTTCAGCAGAGCTAACTTATGTTAAAATTTTTCACACTTGAATCGATTTTCTTTCCCCCGTGGCGCAAAATAGGTCGTCACTCGGCAATGTTCCGATTCGGACGCCATTTTGTTTCACGGCCGTTGGGAGACTGAAACAGAAACTTCGAATCCCTCTCCCCTGGGGAAGAATTTAATTGTATTTATGCCCTTTTTCTGGGGGATATGGTGAAATGAACTATGGACTAAAAAGCAGACTTCAAGATGACGGTCGAAGGAGAGGATCCTTTGAGCTCTCGAATTAAGATTAAATCGGGTCGTTTTTAACTTTAGGGTGCCTAACAGCCATTTACAGTGTACTTCTAAGCTACAAAATACATTTCAAGGTAGTGTTTTCTTAATATTTCCGTAATTCTTTAATAAAAAAATCGATGAAGAATGGCAATGGTCCATTCAAACCTTCGTAGACTTTATATTAGTAAATGAATGAATAAAGTGGTCTGCAAACGCGGCTCGTATTACATGTTACATGAGCTCCTTAGTTTTTAGCGCGCAATTTGTCTTAAATTTCGAGCAGTTAGCTAGTGCAAGTAGCAGCGTGGAGAGTTCCAACTTGTGTTAAACTAGAACACTGAAAGGATTCCCGGTGAAGGAAATGCAAAGTTTGCTGCTAGATTGCTGCAAGATAGATTTAAAATCTTCAATGAACATTTTTAAGAATACCTTGGGCTACACATAAAACGGGAAGACTTCATGCGGCATTACAGAACCATTGATGAAAAGTTTTACAACTGGAGAAGTGAAACCGAAAACGAAGCATACCTAACAGCATTTTCCTCAATGAACTGGAATGAGGGCAAAGTAATTAGTAAAGAAGGGAAAAAAGATCACTCGTTGACCAGCTGCCAGGCCTGTCTTTTGTTCAACTCTCAATTACAGTCTACCTTCCCTATAAGTAAGTTTTGCAGAGGGGCTAGGAAAGGACCTCTGACTGAACTTAACACAAATGTCAAGAGACAATGTCAGAGAGAACCTAAGGTCACAAAAAGGAAATTAAAAATCATTGGGGAAGCAATATATGCCACTTACAATGAAAAATGCCAGGAAAGTGACATTCTAGTGCTTGTCCCTGAAGCGGGTCTTCAAAAGAAGCCTTCACCTGCTGAAAAGAAAAAAATGAAGAGAAACGAGCGAAGGCAAACAAAAAAAGAACTAGAGACCAAGATGTCACAAAATGGCACTGCTGTTCACCTTAGCCTTCGTCAGTCTTACAGTTCAAGACAAGTCCAAAGAATGGCCCTGTCCTTTGAAACCTTTGAAGAGGCCGAGGAGAGAGCAAAAACGACCCCACCAAAGGTCAGGGAACGATCCCACACAGCTTCACCTGCTAACATAGAAGGAAAGTTGGAACAGCTACTTGCAGATGTAGAGTCATGGCCTAATGGTCATCCAAACTGGTCAGAAAAAGCCAGAATGTATAACAAAAAAACCAAGGGAAGTGATTCGACACCTGGCAATGGAGGACAATTAGTCAAAACCTTTTTTAAATGTCAAAAAAAGGAGACATTACCCGATTTAAGCCCCCATCAGAAGTGCATCTCAATTCAGAGGATGTCCTTACAGGTAAAAAAAGTGGTAAATTTGTAACTAAGCCGACAGTGGAGAGTTACATCTCTGCAATATCATTTATAAGCGAAAGAAATTGTGTATTAGGATTGAACAAAATTTGATTTATTAATTAAAGAACAGTGAGATTTAAGAGTTACAATTTAGAATTTAGAAGTAGAAGAAGGAGGCCTGAAGTAATAAGAATGCATACCATATAATACTTTCATAAGTTTTTATCATTTCTCTAGCCTCATGTAAGAAAAGGTTTGATTAATTTTCCAGGATTGAGGGTACGCAGGGCCATGAGGAAGCAAAAGGGGGGAGAAATTTCTGTGCCTGTGATGCAATCAAATAAACAACTCAAGCAAAGCATCCATGAGGGAATAGAGAGTGGCAAATTTAACATAGAAGAGCCAGTGATAGAAAGAGAGATTACCAAATTGGCTATAAATGCACAGGGAGAGATAGAGCAGAAGAAATGCCACTTGCAAGCAAGGAAAATTCCCTTCCAAGACATTAGAAAAGAAGCATTGATTAAAAACAAAGACCTCCTTCAAATAAAAAACGATGCATTTTATGAAGAGCTCAGTGAAAGTGAGATTCGTGCAGAGCTAGAAAAGATCAGTGAGGATATAAGGGGAACACATGATGAAATCAAACAAAGGCTGAAAAGCTTTCAGCGGAAGAGGCATTGGCTGATTTGGCATGACCATTCAACCCTTTCAAATTATGGTCACATGCTCTTTTGTGTGAGAGAGATGTATGACCCAGCAATTCATCTCTCTGATGCAGAAGCTAGAGTTCAATATGGAAAAGATGTGGATGTCCAGGCAACAGTGGAGAGGCCCTATCTGTATATGCTGGGGCAGAGCAGTTCCAGCATTGAAGATCAGATAAAATTTGTTCCAGCCAGACATGATGATTTAGTAAATTTAACCCAAAGAGTGAAAACAGAGGAGGATGTTGGAGTAGAAGATGAGATGAGATTCATGAATGGAGACAACCCTGCAGCAAACTTTGAATGTGGAAATCAGCATGGAGGGCATTATGATTGCCCAGGTTGTGATGGGCATTTAAGCATGTGCCACGATCTAGATTACATGGCCCAAAGAAAGTACAGAACATTTACCGAACGGCAACAGCTGCTGTTAGCAGGAAGGAAAGGAAAAGAGGCAAAACAACTCTTGAGCCCATTTAAAGATCTCAAGGCCAACGAGCTACAAGCTGAAATTGAAGCAAGAGGACTTGGAGATTCAGACAAAACCAAACCAGAACTTGCAGAAATTTTAAATGAAGAACTTGGAGGGGCAACATGAATTCCAGCACTGTTGTTTGGGGATGAGAGTGTTTCTGTGGAAAGTCTCTACTTCCAGTCCTATAAGGTACTGTGTTTTGAAGCTCTTCACTGCTCCATGAATCACATTAAAAACATTCTGGAAGAAATCCCACATCACATTTCTGACATTGATACACTGATAAAACTTAAAGAAATACTAGCTGTCCAACTTAACAAAGAGAAAAAACGAGGAGTAGATTATCGCAAGACACTAATCTACTTAACTATAGCCCTTTACCACACAACAACCCATGATGTGAGAGCTTTGCTGGCCACTCTGTGCGAAATGGTGGAAATTTTTTATGCCCAGGACAGAAAGCAGTCACCACATTCAAGTACAAGTTCTAAAGAAATACAAGGACATAAATGAAGCAATTACTGAGTGGTCAGCCAACTTCAAGAAAGTCTTCAAAAAAAATCCCACAGAAAACCACATGAAAAAAGATCCAGTTATAGCAAAAACATGGAGGAAAAATAAAGTTGCCACTGAACTACTGAAAATATGGAAGATCACCATTCACCTTCCTAAATAAACACTTCAAATTATTCAATGTTTTAACGTATAATACATACTGATATTTTGTGATTTGCATAATATTTTTCCAAGCCCTGAAAATAATTAATATTTACAGTCCTCAACATTAAGTCCACAGAAAAGCTGTCTTCAGTGGGTTCCACATGTACTGTAAGCATGAAAAAGCACCAAAAAAACTATTTAATACATACAATTTTGAGGAACTTTAGTATAACAATCCAACTGATAAATATGAGTATCCTACATGTATGTAGATCTGGAACATAACTAAAGGCAATGTAGCATGGTAGAAATCTAAAAAAGAACAGCAACAACATGATTAATCATGTTGCAATGTTTAATTTTGTACAGCAATTTTTATGTCATCAATTTATTTATGCTTCTAAAGGATTCATTGAACAAAATGAGCTCAAAATGTAACATTTGCCAAGTGCATGATGAATAATGTCGAGCAAATTAAATCTACTCAAGTGATTTTGAAACTAATGACTGTATTGTTAGTTCTCATGGTTAACTTTCATATTAAGACTTTTGATAAAAGGGCAATGGTTCACCAGAATTCTTTTTTTTCAGAACTAAATCATAAATTCCTTTACGAAACATGATTTTAACTTAAACTAACAAAATGCTTTTCTTCTTACAAATGTCCCTTTCTCTCCACGTTTGTAAGTTGGACCTTAACACAGGTTACGCTGATCAAAAGAAAGATTCTCTAACAACACAAAACAATTTCAATTTCTCACGCTTCGTCCGAAACATATTGAATTAAAAAAAAGGGGGAACTAAATTAACACCTGCTCGGCGATGAAAGTAATACGCAGCTTTCCTGTCGGTCAACAAACGCATAAAGCCTAGAATGATCTAGTTTGATCGAACTCACACTGAATTCAGTCAAAGGACGCGCAACAAGCAAAACCTTTAAACAACGTTAAAAAGGAAGCAGTGATAAAAAATTTCTCACCTACATATTATTCCCAAGTGAGTCCAGACCTCTAACACAAACAAGCCTCAGAATATAAGAGAGCGACAGAGTTTCCGAAACTTCGATGTGCCACAATGTCCGCCATCTTTGCCGCCATTTTGAAATGTTTTTCTCTAGGCGCAATTGACTTCGCGGGGGGGATTTTATCATCCTGAGCCTTGCCTTAACGAGCCCGAGTATTTGAGTGCTCCGCAATCGAGCCTAATGAACTTGACATTTTAATACAGTTTAACTCCATCAGCACGTACACCTGTATTCAATGTGGACAAATGGCTCGTTTTCGTTGCGTTTGTTTGCGTCAAAGAACGTTTCGCAGAATCAAATTTGTCAAAAATTATGATTGCAAATAATCAATATGAGACAGTTCGATCTTTTAAAAGTGGGCTCATTCTAGTCTGCAGAGCAGGCGTATTTTTGGCGAGTGAGTGCTCAGTATTTTCCTAACTAAAATTATGGCTGCCGCCTTTGATTTTAATAGCAGCGGTAGGCTTGGGAGAGAAAGAAATTTGTACCAAGGGGGCGGTCGACGGTCCAAAATAAGGAGATTGTGGGGAAGTGGGGGAGTAAAGATTACGCCTGCCAGAAGTCTTTTGTAAAACTCAGTTCACCCACGAACAGAGTGCTTTATTGGTGCAGTTTAACTCCAGCTGTCAATCACATGCTAAATGTGTCATTTGAGCGTCATTCTGACATTTCGCTCTCGAGGGAGGAATCGGGAAGATATCGAGCTCTGATTGTGAAGTAATTAGGTTCGATTCCGCCCTGGACGAAGCCCTTACCCCCCACCGCTCTCCGGTAACCTTCTTCCCTGGAATATTGCAAAATTATAAATAGACTGAAGCATGGACCAAACGTGAAAATGTTAAATCTTAGTATGAATAAATACAGGTACTCTTCCGCCTACTTGCGAGAATTTGCCACTTAAAAATTACATATCTTACATTCTTATCATAAACGCCAACATTGCCTTAATATCACAAGAAGAGGAATACTTTTATTCATGAAAATGTGTTCCCTCCCCAACCAGACATATCTACAAATGTACTTATACTTCCAATGTTTTTGCTAGTCACAAATTTATCTAAATCATGCATGAATGATCGTAAGCTTAAATGGGCTGCAAAAGAAGTTACTTCATGATCACAATTCTTTCAAAGAAAAAACAAAAGAATTGAGGGTCAAAAATTAAACGGATTGAAAATGAACTTGAGGATATTGATATTAAATTTGGGTAAAAAAAAAAGTGATGTTACTCAGTATCAGCCTATGTATAGATGATAATCATACCTTCTGTTACTGCGTGCACCCTGGCTAGGTAACACTTGGTGTAAACTTGACATAAGATACCGAGAAACACCACCAGAAGATAAATCAACATCCACAGGGTCATTTTCGAGCCGGTTGAAAAAAACCCTTCCATTTCATCGGAAAGGTTTGCGCTCTGTAAAGATCAATAATTCAAGAAGGGAAATATTATAATTCAGTCATTCTGTCCTAGAATTTCTTGAAAAAGTTGAAAGTTTCATTCAAAAGAGATACAGACAATTGTTCAGTGGAGAAAAACATACTCGTTTTTATAACCTAGATGTGATTTTTATTATTTACATTTCACAATTGGTAATCTACTCTAATAAAATGACCTTAAGGCGTTATTTTGAAAATTGTTTTGTTATTGTTAACTCCACTAGTACGATTTAGTCTTTTAATTTACCTCTAAGGACTTGGAAAATCGTCAGCTGTGGAAACTTTTCCGATAAACTTTCGATTTATACTGACCCAAGTAGGTTGACATTTCAGTTACCGTAAACTCCCAAAAGTTTATCGACTCCCGAGCTTGAGGAAAGGAATATTTGAAGGTGAGTCAAAATGAATTTGGTATTTTTTGAGATAGTGGAATTAAACCTCTATTTCTTACCCTAACCCTTGCTGAGCCTGTTGTCTGCGAGAAGTTAAGCCTTAAAAAGACTAAAGAAATCAAGGCAAATGCACTGAATGGCTGCGCGTGTTAAAATAAGTGAACAGCTGGTAAATACACTTTCACTTAGACGTACCTCAGCCGGAATAAGTTGTTCTTTTGCAGTTTCCTTAGCAACCGAGACCAGGTCTATGAATAAATCTTTTAAATTCTTCCCGCACCTGGAAAGGTCTTGTTTTCTTTTAAATCGTTGCTCCTCGGAGTCATTGGATCCATTTGGTGACCTTGTTGGTGGTGGTGTGACGTCATGGCTTACAGGCGCCTGATAATACTCCATTGGATAATTGATGTTACGTATCATTCGAATTTGTTTGCTTTGTTTCGAGACAAATTTATCCAGAAAGTACAATGTAGTGTTATGATCCAACAATACTCTTCCAATTGCTCCTTGGCTAAGATTTTTTTGCATTTCTTGAAGAGATTCAAAGTCTGTAGATTAGAAGTTCCTTGATCAAATCAGCATGGGAACGTAGGTTAATGGGTTTAAAGAGCTAAAGTCCTTTGTTGATGAAAACTAACTCCGTTCATGTTGTGCAGCTAGTATTGATCACCTGATTGTTGATAATAAAATTCACAATGGTAATAAAGGATGTGAGAACTTTATTGAAGTAGAAATTCCGACAACTCTGTCTTGTTAAACGTAGCCTTTACCGTAATTCTTATACCTGGTGTCCTCTAGATACTTGTGCACTTCAAAACTGTATGCCAAATGACCACCATTAAATTTTTTGCCGGCTTCAGGTTTTTTCTCCATATGGTTATCATTTATCAAATTTTCATTGCTTTGTTTTTTTTAGCACATTCAATACATAGGCAGCCAAGACGAGAATAAAGTTCTTACCTTGTTGAGAAAGTTTTAGTGTGACCAAAAATGATATTAACTTGTTGCCATTTCATCTTATTGCTATGATTTGTGGCATTACAGCTAATTCTTACCATAAATGAATTCTCACTTACTGATGATCTTTGCATCAAACTCTTCAGCAACTTTTTGGGTTGTGAGAAAAGGAGCTAGGACACCGACCTGATATGAAAAGTAAATAATTTGCATTAATACCAACAACTATGGGGAGTTGATTTCTGCTACATGTACTTAGAACTCAGAGATGACTAAAAAAGGTACATTTATAAAAACAGTTTTGTTTTCAAATTAAAACTAAAGGACAGATCCGTCTTCTTTTTGGCAACACTTAAGATGACTTTATATGCACCTCTTTACCAGCGATATCTTTGTATTTTGTGCCATCAAGGGAGGCTTGCATGGCACTGATTATTAAGCCTGTGAACAATGACATCATAATTGCTCCCACCAGAACCCAGATAATGTCAAATACATGGCAAAGAAAGGACTTTGGAGTTACGTCACCGTACTTAATATAGGAAAGGATTAATCATAAAAAGTTGCAACTAAAGTTTAAAACTTAGAAATACGTTTAGTTGCAAATGCAGTTATCTTAAACAGAATTAAAATACCCCAGTGTTGTAAGGGAGGGCATGGCCCACCAAAATCCTTTAGGGTACATCAGCCGTAAAAAAAGGTGAAAACTGGTCTTTGTTAACTCTGCGTTCCTGCAATCAGGAAGGAAAAGTCTACTTTTATAGCCTGCAAAAAATGTTAGGGTGTTTTAACCTGGAGCTATCCCAAAATAAATTGTTTCTCCCAGATCACTTGGATATCGTTCATAAAAAAGAACAGGAAGGAAATGCTGCATTAACTCCATTCTATCTAGAGGTCAGATGTACATTATCATGACCAGTAAAACAAAATTCATAAGAGTTTTCCTAAAACCTCCAGGCATCTGTCGTGTCCCATCGCCCACACGTGCAGCCTATCTAAGCCTATGTGGTGCTGGATAACCAACATAATTCCATGTTCTTACCAAAAGCCATGCGAGAATTCCTGAAACTCCCGGCAGTAACATCATACAAACCAGAATTGGCCATTAAGTGTGACATTAGGTAGTCCATCATCATCTATCTTATGGTCAACTTGAAAGGGAAAAGTGAAATCCACTTGCTTGGTTTTCATCAGATTTAACATTTCACCTTGACTTTGCACAAAGATACATCCATATTGCAAGCTATTCGGTTGCTTACTTGTCTAATAAATCAAGCCATGTCCACAAACTATTTAATGGTTTGGTACATAAATTCTGGATAGAGACATCCGTTCATAATATAAGGATTTAATCTAGGAAAGCGATGCGCCTCATGAAACACTGCTGCAATAAGGCGAGAAACTGTAACGTTTAAATAGCTCTCTCTTATTTTAGCTCATTCCTATAAGCTGAGTTTGTAAATTCTGAATAATACCATTGTATCTTAATGTTCTTCTACACGGGAGAATTCGTCCTTATATCATTTGTCACATTTTGACAGCCACCAGACATTTTACATTCATATTACAGGCAATTTTTGGTTTTAAAAACCCTTTTTTTCAAGTGAGGCAAGATGCAAACCTGTCTTATGAAAATAAGTTTCATTTAACATGTATCATTCTCTAATTAAAGGTCTTGCAGTCATCCCTGTTTTAGATCAGAGGCCTTTGTTACCTCTGACATGGCCTGAAAAAATGAGGTTTTACAGCAAAGAGGAAAAATTTTAATAGTCGTTGGTCAAATTGCAATCATTGTCATAGGTAAGGTAGGTAAAGTCAACAAAAGAAACAGATCGACTGCTCATTTGTTCTGTGCTTCTACTCTGTCCCCACTTCGCCTTAGACGTCTTCCAACGGCCAAATGCATGGTCAGTGCACTGGACTCTGGATCGAGAGGTCTGGGTTCGAGACCTGACGGGGCAAAGGGTTGTGTTCTTGGGCAAGACACTTTTCTCTCCCATGCCACTTCCCACCTAGGAGTATAAACGAGTACCAACAGATTGTCAGGGAAGACTGGTGAAATGCTGGGGGTGACCTTGCGATGGACTGGCAACTCATCGGGGGGGGTGGGGGTGGGGGGGGGGGGAGAATAGTTATACTCCTCTTTATGCTGAAGTGAAACCAGGATAAGTTCCTGCTGAGTGGGTCAATTTGCTCGACTATGGAGCCAAGGAAGGCCAGTTTTAATCTTGTAAAATTATTTTATGGCCAGGGATTTTTGCTGTATCCTTAACAAAATCAACTGTCGACTCTCGTGATTGATACTTTGTACATAGAAGAGTTATCTTCTGAGAGTTGGAAAACAAAACAAAAGTTATCAAAACAACCAATCAGAAGAACAGTTTACATTATCATTAGTCAAAGAGAACTCAAAGAGAAAACAAGCAAACTGCTTCAAGAGCAGTAAAATGCGAATTAGCAAGTTGCAATTGTTATTAGTTTCGCATCCGCTCGGTTGAGAGGATAGCTCAAGTTTTCTGGGCCAATCAACGAGCACAGTTATTAGTTTTGTTATTGTAAATTAGTCTACATAAGATCACTTGATATTATTTTAAAATTTCATTACTTAAATGATTTTTTCTCAATTGATAAATCGAACCCGTCATTTATTAACTATTTTTTGTTCGTTTAACCTTTACATACTATTATATTTTTCAGTTCACTTTGCAACTAGATAATTGTGTAATAGCGGAGCTTGCCTTGCACGGCGCGCCGCAACGCTTCATACCCTCAAAAACGATGGTAACATAATTGTAACCCATCAAGCAGAGACGATTTTATAGTCAAGACATAATTTTGCAATTTTATTTTGTATAATAGGTTTGTTTATTAGACTTAAAATCTGTATCTGGTCTGTATTATAAACCTTTCCATTCTAATGCTGTAGTAGAAGCTATTATATGTGAGTATGTTTTACTGCCGCGGCTATTTTCACGAAAGAATTAAAACTAAATTAAAACTAAAGGTTGAGCCAAGACTGTAAAGTTATGACTTTCTTTTTTCATTCCTTCTTGTAACTAATTTTTTGGCCAACATTTAGGATTCGTCATCTTTTTCTTCTAATTCGTTAGCCCATTCATGTAGTTGCTTGCCGCGACGCGATTAATCTGTTCATAGTAAAAGAGCAAACCCAAAAATTCTTAGTCAAGGGAACCAATCATCTAGTGTGGGAGTAAGGTCCCTAAAATAAATAGCTGTGGACACTATTTGATCCAACATCTAAGGTTATTTTTGTTTTGTTTTGTTTTTGTCTTTTTTTTTCACCTGCAATTATAACTATACATTGATCAGTATATTTCTTGATCACTAAAAGTAAAGATTCCTTTAATTACTTTACAAGTTGTAGCTTTCACTTGTAGCATATAAAAAGCTTCAGTCTTGCCCGAATTTAAAAAAATCAGCGACTACGGTGCAAGATTCAAGTGCAAAACGGGGATACATTTCTCAGAGAGACATCACCTTGATTGGAGTTTATTACCTGTAAATGAATAATAGTCCTTGACTGGCCGTTATTCTCCTATAATCAGTGTTTTTTATGCATGCTCTATAGGCACACAGATCTATCGGTTACATACAATATCTAAAAACTTTGATTAAATGGTAAGGATTTGAGGATTAGGGACGTTTCGAAACGATTAACTTTTAACCTAGAGTCTTCGGTGACCACTTGCATCTGCCCTCCATAATTTTAAAAGTCAGCGGTTCCAAAAGTCGCTTGAAATGTTATAAAATTGCATGCTTTTGCGAAAGAAACTGAGAAAGTGACCAGCCAGAAATTACACTTGCATTCGTTTAACGAAGCGAAGAGAAGTCAAGAAACAATTATTGTTATATGATACCTTTTATGATAAGTTCTTCCTTAAATGAATATTAAAGAAAGGAATTCTTCTTTTATACTTTCAATTTTCACAACCCATTCTCAAAAGCTTGCTTTTTTCCAGCACCTGTGAAATTTAATTCCATAGAGTATAAACAAACAAACCCAGAATTAGGCACTGAAAAGCAAATACCGAAGTTGTTATTCTTAACCCTCGATTCTGTTCATCCGTCAGGACGGACGAGGTAGAGTCTGTAGTTAATAGCGCGAGCTATTTCATCAATAGACAGCTAAAACTGATTGCAGTGGAATGAGAAAATTTATAAACCCTCTTGGTTCACTTGCTACCTTTCTCTGAACATAACGTATTGATTTGTTGGCCTAAAAACTGAAAGTAAGGAAATTAAAAAGGAAATAGGAAAAAGGAAGGAAAAGAATTAAATACAATTCATAATAAACAAGAAGTCAGTTACGTGTCCTATTCTGTGTGACATATTCACCTTCTTTTTTTGCTCAAGCTAAAAATGTACCACTGGCCATGGAAATCTCAGAAAAGTAAAATGCTATCTGAGTTTACTAGTGGCAAAATGTTTTATGTGTTATACTATTGTTTCTGCATTTTGACTCTTTCCATTCAGATCAAGCATATTAATAGAAAATGAACGTTCTTTTGGTCTTGAGTATTCACGAGACAAATCGTTCGCGGCACCTTCAAATTCCTCTTTTAACTTTTGTAGATCAGACGTTATGTCTTTTAGTCGTTCCTTGAAATCCAGGAAGTTTTGCATCATTGACATCTTCCTGCTGCTAAGAATCAGTCCTAGAAGAAGGATTGTAGAGGACATTTAAAGAAATGAACCACTAAATTAATCCCTGAACATATTACTTTTGTCTTTCCGATTGTCAGTACACAAATAGTCGATATTTGATTTGGTCATTAATCGTTTTAATGAATGACCATTTTCTCATTGAAAAACGGACTTACATAATTACTTATTATTTGACTGACAGACCGACCTTTCAGTAAGTATTGAACTGTTTCATGTAACGAAGGTTTCCACATTTCTGATTAAAATCTCACTGGCTGATTGGATGACTGACTGACTGGCTGATTGGATGACTGACCGACCGACTGCCTGACTAACTAACTGACAGACTGACCGACTGACCGACTGAAGGACGAGGGACTGTCTCATTGTCTTTGATTGCCATCTGAATTTAAAAATATAGAATTACACCAATACCACGAATTAGTCTGGCTGACTGACAGACAGACTGACTGACAGACAGACTGACTGACTAACTGACTGGCTGACTGACAAACAGACTGACTGACTAACTGATTGACTGACTGATTGCCTGACTAACTAACTGACAGACTGACCAACTGAAGGACGAGAGACTGTCTCATTGCCTTTGATCCAGGGCGTGAAATTGCGCCTAATACAGGCGCCAATGCGACTAAATTTTTCACTTTGGCGACCAATTCCTGAAAGTTAGTCGCCAAATTGGCGATTAGAACGTTTCATCATAACCTTACCAAGAGATATAGTGAATTAAAAAGATTTGCAAAGATAAACCCGCGGCAAACGTCCTCGTTAAGTTTGTTTCCAAAACGTAGCACATGCATCTCGATCGATAACTAGACGCCATCTTGGATTTAGATGAGCCTGAACGTTGTATATCATCCATCCTAGTGTCCACTTTGTAGCACGTTAAAGATCTTTTCCCTTGCTTAATTTTGGAGGGTCTATCTAGAACGCTGACAGCGTAAAGAAAGATTTTGTTTGTCTTTGAAAATGGCGACCAACTTTTTTGGAATTGCCTACCACTTTGAAGAATTTAGGAGCCAAGTGGCTATCAGAAAAAAAAGTTAATTTCACGCCCTGTGATCGCCATCTGAATTTAAAAATATAGAATTACACCAATACCACGATTTATATTAATTAAGATAGAACAGTTTTCTTCAAAAGGTATCTGTTTTATATTTACTCTGAAGGAACCTATGGTAAATTAATTTAAGAAGTAGTTACCTTTTCTCTTCTTGCGTACCGTTGGTTTACAGTTGGTGTAGACTTCCCAAAGTTTGCCGATGATCATTAGGAAGGTAAGTATTCCCAACAAGGCCAATAATATAAATTTGGTCATTTGTGAGCCGGTGGAGAATAACCCTTCCATTTCATCGGACAAATCTGCTGTCTACAAAGAAACAAATAATTTTCAAACTCTTGATTGCATCGGAATAAATGCTAAACATGAAGAGAAGAATGGCGCGTGGTGAAATATATAAAATTCACAAAAAAACAATTAACTACCTGTAATTCGGCAGGGATAAGTTGCTCTCTGGCAGTGTCTTTTGCAACTGCAACCACATCCGCTGATAACTCTTTCAGGCTTTCCCCGCAAACCGAAAGCTCAGTTTTTCTAGCCAATACTTCGTCATCAGAATCGTTCGTGTCATTCGGTGACGCCATTACGTCATGGCTCACGTGAGCCAGGTAATATTCCATTGGATAATCGATGTTACGAATCATTCGGATCTGCCTGTTTCGTTTTAAACCAGATTTATCCAAAAAGTGAAATGCAGTGTTGCGATCCACCATTACTCTTCCAATTGTTCCTTGGCTAAGACTTTCTTGCATTTCATCCAGGTTGTTGAACTCTGTTAATGAAAAATTTATTTGATTAGTTCGCCAACGCAAATTCTTACATTAATAAAATGAGAAAAAGCGGCGGACAAATTTCTCTTTAGAGTTTTGATACAAAAGTATATGAAATATAACTGGAATTAAAAGGTAATTTTTAAGCTTATTTTTTTACCTTCGTAGTCGTTCCTGAAGAACAATGGTCATGCAACGCGTTATACCAGAACATTGAAATAACCTGAAAAGAATTACTTACTGACAAAGTCTGCGTCCAGCTCCATAGCGACTACATGCGTTTCAGGATTCTTGTTGGACACACCCACCTAACAAGTAAATTAGCGTCAGACAAATTTTTATGTGCCAGTTGGGCCCTTGTAGATTGCGCAAGAATGATTTTCGGTCTATGGTTCATGTCTATTTTCAGGTTTTTAATGTCTTGTAAGAAGAGGGTTACCGCAGTATAGAATCGTTCGTTGTCTAAAGGAGTGGGCATACCCGTAGTAAAGATTACATCGTTTATAGTTCCCGCTTTCACAGGCAACAAAATAGCGCCGAAGAGAAACTTACATTTTGACTCGTCAAGTCACTGCTTCTCGTCTGGAATCCAATAGTTAATTATGTTTTGTCAGAGCAAGTATGTATCTCAAAATGAAGAAGATTTCTTGTTTAGTTGACAACAAATATATACTTTAGACTTCGTTTGTTTCTTTTTCTTTTTTTGTAAAGCGCACTTAGATAAAAAGTAGCATAATTTTCAAAAACGAGTTTAATTTTGAGCACCATTTGAAAAATGATCGAGTAATACCACTAGAATAATATGCTACTTTTACTAGCACAATCTATAAAGACTTATTGCCAGATGATAAGTACTTTCCTCTTGCAAAGAATATGAAAAACCTGTACAACGAAAGTACACTTAAGTTGTAGTTCCGGTAAGACCCACCCTAAATAATAGGAACAGGGAAGGCATTGTTGTTGAAAGGGCCAACAATATCCGAAGTTGTACAAAACCAGAGCAATTTTCCACTTCGACAATCAATTAAAATAGTTTAATGCTAATTTAATTCTTCCATACAACTTGCTAACTCGGACTCAGGTAGCTCATAATTCCTAGCTTAGCTGTTCGAAGTCTGAGTAGCGCTAATCCGGGGTTAATTTCATGCGGGTTTCTTTACACCTTTGTTCAGCAACCTCTTTCGAATAATTTTCTAATTTTATTTTTGATAAGTGTGGGCAAATCGTAACAACCTTTCTTTACAGCTTTCAGATCTTAAATAAGATTTCACATTACTGCTGAGTTATCTGAACCCTGCTTTTAACAACTCGGCCCTGTGACTCAAAGGTTTGAGTCACAGGGCCGAGTTGCATTTTAGCTGTTCCTGAGTTCGATCGATGAGGGTAGGATCCATTTATTGGTAAAATAACTTTGCCAGGGAAAAGCCTTTCGACGCTTCGTTTAGGATAAATTGAAAAATGTGGGGAATCTAATTTGAAACCAAGAAAATAATCAATTGATATCTCCTTACAATATCACACCTGAATCAAACATTAGGGTCACGAGAATAAAAGAAATGATCACCGATTAAAGAAACTCTTGATTGTTAAAAAAAATTCTTTTTTCCAGCACTTTAAGAAATGTATAGAGGAAACCATAGAGAAGAAACATAATGATGTTAGGGTGCAAAGGGTTTTAGGTATTCATGTTAGGGTTAATAACCTTTTTGCCACCGATGTCCCTACATCTCGTACCATCCTGGGAAGCTTGGATAGCATTTATAAATAAAGCAGTGAACAGCGACAACGTTATAGCTCCTATCAGGATCCATATTATACCAAATGAACGTCCACAGAAGGTTTTAGGCGTCTTATCACCGTACCTAATGAGAAAAAGGAACCAAATATCTTCGCGCTTTGAGGATAGTGTAGTAACTATATAAATTCTCAATCTATACCTAGTTGACCACTTCCCCGATAAGGCTTTTCAGGATCAGTAGACATGATTGAATTTATAAATGAGAGAATGAATGAAATTCCCAACTGGAAGGAAGCTGAACATTTGGCTATATACAAAGCGCAGCCGAGGAGTGAGTAGTGGAGGGTGGAGGGCCAAGACCTGGGACCTCCAGATTACAAATGCAGCACTCCAGCCACTAGCCCACACTGCCTCCCTCCTGTAGCATAATAAATGCCCTGCCCGTACCTAATGAGAAAAAGGAACCAAATATCTTTGCGCTTTGAGGATAGTCTAGCAAGTATACTAAGAGGGTTGTCCAATACACCCAAACCGCTACGATTCGTCAAAGGCAGTTTGCGAATCGTTCTACCGGTTAATGCGTCTCGTTATATCGGAAATCTGATAAACCGTCTCTCATTAGATGGAAACTGGAAGTCGATTTGCAAATCACTTAGGAAATATTTCACAAGTAACTTTCAAGGGTTGTTGAAAATGTTGTCGAATTGAACGACTCGTCTAAGTTAAAGTCGACCCGTCACACCAGAAGTCGATTTGCAAGACACTTAGAAAATATTCCGAAAGGGGGTTGCAGATTTTGTCAAATCGTACGACTCGTCGCAGCTGATGTCGACCCGTCATACTGGAGGTCGATTTGCAAGACACTTAGAGAATATTCCGCGAGTAACTACGAAGGTGGGTTGGAGATGTTGTCGAATCGACTCGAATCGAACGACTCGTCACAGTTGATGTCGAACCGTCATACTTCCGGTGTGTAAATCTAAATCAACTTACCCTACTGTTGTAAGTGATTCCACTGCCCACCAAAAGCCTTCTGGTGATCCTTTCGTGAACAAGGGTGAAAACTGAGACGCGTTTGAACGGTGTTCCTGTCATGAAAATCAGTACACTTCAAGCTTACTTAAGGCTTACAACGCGCAGCAGTATTACTCTATCCGAAATTGTGGCATCTTGGAATAAAATGTTCTTATTTGATAGTTTGCGTCATTGCAACGGTCTTTTTTCACCTACAAACAAACAAACCTTATTTGTAGATTCATGACTTGTGGGGCATTACAGTTTTCTTTTTATTTACTGTGAGGTTCTTTTTTTTAGTTTGGCTTTCTATTTCGGTGAAGTGATAAGGTGTGCCTAACTAACCGTTTACTCAAAAATAGTGCTGTCGATTCCTACTTGAACTATTTTCATGCTAAAGCCGTAACAATTAAGTTTGAATCTAACCTTACGTAGAATTAAAACTGAAGAGCTTCAGAAGCTGAGTATAGATTGACGATGATAAGCCTTAACTCTTACCAAGAGCCAAATGATCACTCCAGATATCCCTGACAGCAATATGATATAGGCCAATATTGGCCATTGTGACGTAATGGAAGTAAATAACTGTTCCCGTGACTCTGCTTTGCACTGCTTTAAGTTTACAATCATTGAACACCCAGATGATACAAATGTCCGTGTGAGTGTCACACTATCTAGACCCGTAAGTTTTTGCTTTGCATCCGACAGAATTGGAAAACCAAAATCAACCGACCCATTTTTTATTAATTTCACCATCTCGTCTTGATTTTGAACAAATACTGGTACCATTTTGCAAGCTATGGGGCCTGTTGCTTCTCTACCAAAGCAAGCCGTGTCCACAAACCATGAAAGGGTTTGATACATAAATCCTTGGTTAATACTTTGGTTCATTATGTAAGGAGGAAAATCTAGCAGGGCAAATTTGAATTTGCATTTCGTTTCTTTATCTTGTTCCTGACGAAGTTGACGCGTTTGGCGAACTTGACGATGTTGCCTGATTTTACGGGCTTTGCGCACTAATTCCGATTGATCGGTTGAATCAAGTTGGAGCTTTTGGCTCCTGGCGAGCCATAAATCGCAGCAAACCATTAGATATAGGACCAATCTCAGAGTTGCAACATGCATCGTTAACACCGCCAAGATATGATATGGTTAGAAACCTCCTGAGGCTACCAGACTTCAAGTTGTGTTCAGATCTAACCAAAAAAACAAGCAAACAAACAAACAAAAAAAACCACAGATGCAAAAGTCAGAACAATATGTTATCTGTTTGCAAGCTTGCTGTTTTATACTGCATAGGTGCAATGCAAGACCATATCTCAATGTGATTTCCATTACACTTACATGAGAATATTCACGAAGAAGACATCATGCACTTAAAAAGATTGGAACGAAAATATAATTTTGACCTTCTCAAAGGACTCGAAGAAGTTTTTTATGGACAAAAAGTTCTAGAGTTCTCATTGAGGTACCGATATGCTCTCCTGGCAATAGCCAGCTACCCTCACTAAACGCTTTTTTTTCTCTATTTCCGAAAACCGCCCATTACGATGTATTTATCGCCACACAGCGTGCCGTTATCTGAGTTAGTGTGCTTACAGAGTGCCAGGATTATAAATAACTCCCCATTGTGAACAAAAACACCGCGTCAATGTACTTTTTTTCTAACACTGCAGAATATTTTGAGTCCTGGGCTGTGACCCCAGATTTAGCGAATGTTATTTTACAGTTATTTGTGGTGGAGAGACTGGGGGCGGACTCTAAACACAATTGATAAAGTCTGGCGAAGGGCTGCATTGAAATTTGAAAACACGAACGCGTTTCGATGATCGATTAAGAAATTGGGAAAGTTGACCTTTAGTGAAAAATATTAAAAAAGGAATCGGTAAACATAGTGCAGTATGATTAATAATCATTATGGGAAATATTCGGAGCCACGCAAATAATGTGCTTTCAGCTGGCTTTGGCAAAGCCAAAAAATTATTAAACTATCACTACTTCTACTTCTTCTTATGCTTAAATTCTGCTACATAACGGGATCTCATTGGCAATTCAGAATAAGTCACAAAAATTCTGAATTTGGGACACGTTTTCGTTAATTTTAGGAGAGTCCATTAAAAAACTCTAGATAACAATATCAACAAAAATATTGAAAATTAGGTTCCCAACTTCTGTAAGGATAAAAAGCGTTTGGCGAACTTGACGATGTTGCCTGATATCACGGTCTTTACGCACTAATTCCGATTGATCGATTGAATCAATTCGGGGCTTTTGGCTGCTGACAGGCCGCAAATCGGAACAAAAGAAGAGACATAGCGCCAGTCATGCAACATGAATGGTAAAAACTGCCGAAGAAATTAATTACTGGAAAACGTCCCTTGCCTTCACACTTAAAGTTTTGTTGTGATCTCAACATATTACGCTGGTTCTTCAGAGAAATATGTTACTGAAAGATGATCAACGCCATAATATAAGTCAGTATTCGAACATGAACAAGCCCATTTAGGTTATATTTTATAATGCATTCGTTTTAACGAACCGATACTTATCAGGATTTCCTTAATTAATTGCTGATCGTTTTAAGTTGGGAAGAGGATAGCCGATAGATTAACGAGTTTCGTTATGGTTTTTTTTTCTCATCGTCTATGATCATACAACAAAAGGGAAATCCCCCCCTATGACCTATGATATTTAGGAATTTCAAAAAGAACTTTCTATATATGTAGATGTCCAAATCGTTAACAGTGTAAAACAACGATATAGGAATAAATACCATTTTGCGCACGATAATCGAACGGCAAATACGAGAAAATGCGTGGGAATAACTGCATTCGGATGGTGAATTACAACGCGATAGTTGTGATAACAACGCGTTTTATCTACGCAAACAGCTAAAAAACGCCAGTAAACATTTTATTTCTTTACGTTGACCAACCCGTGAACGTTGGAGAACCGTTGTTTTCAAGTGTTTTCTATGCATTTTCCGACAAAAACAAATACACGTAGAGCCGATGAGTGAAACAGAGGGAAAGTTTTGTTTTTCAGCTAGAAAAGAAATGTCTTCGACAAAATCTCCTCTGCGGTCACAAATATGAGCTGATATTTAGTACAATCTATATTTTCCGAACGAAAAACCTTGAGTATAGCTGCTGGTTATTTGTTTGACAACTTTTCTTCCGTTTGATCGCAAAACGATACTTTGAACAAACAACTGCACTCACTGTGGTTTGCACGCCATAATTTGTTTGATGCAAACCTGCATACTCTGGTGAAACGGTGTGGCTGTTTTCTTTGTTTTGTTTTTTTTTCATCAAAGAAAAAAGGGCTTTACCAAAACATATACGTACAATAAACATATTTATAGATATCCAAATGGTTAATGGTGTAAAACACCGATGAATATAGGGAAAAAAAAACAATTTTTTGCACGATAATCGAACGGCAACCACTTGAAATTGCGACGCGTTTTCTCAACGCAAACAGGAGAAAAACGCCAGAAAACATTCTTTTTTTTTCTTCTTGGAAGACACGTTGTTTTCAAGTGTTTTCTACGCATTTTCTGTCCTAGAAAATGGAAGGAAACGCTCTGTCTTCGATGGAAAACTTCTTTCAAAGCAATCTTCCGTTACTGGAAAACACCAATAAGCAACGAATACAAACCATTTTCCCATCTGACACCGCATTCTCAACACCAGGAAAACAATAGTTTTCGGAGAGCTAACTGTCAAGGAAAACTGTTGGATAATAGAACGAATACTTCAATTCGCCGACTCGAAAACAACGGGAAAAATTTGGATTCTCTTGTACATGAATAATGCCGCGTTTTCAAATATTCAGAATTTGTTTTCCGAACCGGTGAATACCATATGTTTCGCAATGAAGCACGGAAAAAGTAACGAAATAGACAAATACCTCAGAATATATGCAGAAATAACTCTTCTCTACACTATTGAAATGCTTTCAATCCTGCAATCATCATTCCGAAGTTCATCATTATTATTCACGGAAAACGCGTCAGACGTAAGATGATTCCGAACAGTTGGTAAACGAGGAGGTAATTTAAGTTTGAATTAGAAATGACATGCAAATAACAAATGGTGTACAACAACACTATCCGTTTTTAGCCTTTTCTCTTGTGACTATTTAAAGGCTGTTTAAATTTCAAACTCATGGATGGTTTTTAACTAAAATCTAGAAAATTTATTTATTTAGTCGACGCTGCCTTGTTATAAACGGAAATTTTGGGAGATATATCTCATGAAGTTTCGTAAAGCCCTTTGTTAAAGAGGAAACTCTACGGTATCAAGAATCAGAATGAGCCTAGCCCGCAGTGCAGGCGTGTTATTAGGGCGAGCTAACGTTATAAGCTCGCGATCGGTTTTCCGACCAGCCATGTTTGATTTTGAGTTAGAGTGAACGGTGGAAGTAGGGGACGGGGAAAGGGCAAGAAGACACCTGCCTGAAGAGGCTGTTGAAAAGAAGAACACCCGCTGATTAGTTGCGCGTCACTACATTTCCCGAAGATGAGCGGGTAACCAATCAAACTGAGTTAAATTAAAAATCGGAAGCACTGTATTCCGACAAAAACAAACACATGTAAAGCCGATGAGTGAAACGGTGAGGAAGTTTTTTATTTTCAGCTAGAAAAGAATGTCTTCGACAAAATCTCCTCTGCAGTCACAAATATGAGCTGATATTTAGTACAATCTATATTTTCCAAACGAAAATCCTTGAGTATAGGTGCTGGTTATTTGTTTGACAACTTTTCTTCCATTTGATCGTAAACGATTCTTTGAAGCAACAAACAGCTGCACTCAATGGTTTGCACGCTATAATTTGTTTGATTCAAACCGGCATACTCTGGTGAAACGATGTGGCTGTTTTTGTTATTGTTGTTTTTTTTTTGTTTTTTTTCATCAAAGAAAAGAGGGCTTTACCAAAACATATATATATAATAAACATATCTATAGATGTCCCAGTGGTTAACGGTGTAAAACGCCGATGAATATAAGAATAAATACCATTTTTCGCATGATAATCGGACGGCAACAACTTGAAAATGCATTGGAATAACTGTATTCGGTGAATCGCCGATAACAACGCGTTTTCTCAACGCCAACAGCTAAAAAACGCCAGAAAACATCGCATTTCTTTACGTTGACCAACCCGTGAACGTTGGACGACACGTAATTTTTAAGCGTTTTCTACGCATTTTCTTGTTCTAGGAAAATGGAAGAAAACGCTCTGTCTCTGTGAAAGCAATCTTCTGCTACTGGAAAACACCAGTAAGCAACGAATACAAACCGTTTTCCCATCTGACACCGCATTCTTAACACCACGAAAACAATCGTTTTCGTAGAGTTAACAGTGAAGGAAAACTGCTGGGTAATGGAACGAGTACTCCAATTCGCTGACTCGAAAACAACGGGAAAACTTGGGATTGTCATGTCGGAAAATGTCAGAAAAATGCGTGAATAATGCCGCGTTTTCAAATATTCAGGACTTGTTTTCCGAACGGGTAAACACCATATGTTTTTGCAGTGAAACACACGCACAAAGTAATGAAATAAACAAATACCTTAAAATATATATAGAAATAACTGGGCTCTATACTATTGAAATGCTTTCACTCCTGCATGGAAAAAGGCATATGATCATTCCGAAGTTCATCATCATTCTTCACGGAAAACGCGTCAGACGTAAAATGATTCCAAACAGTTGGTAAACGAGGAGGTTATTGAAGTTTCAATTAGAAATCATACGCAAATAACAGATGGTGTCTGACAACACTATCCATTTTTAACCTTCTCTCTTGAGACTATTTGCAGGCTGGTTAACTTTCAGACTCATCCATGGTTTCTATCTAAAATCTAGAAAACTAATCAGTCGACGCTTTCATGTTACAAAAGGAAATTTTGGGAGGAAAATTAAAGAGGAAACTCGGACAGGCGTAATCTTTACTCTCCCACCCCACCGCTCTACATATTTTTGACTGTCGACCACCCCTTGGTACAAACTTCTTTCTCTCCCCAGCCTTCCGCTGCCACTAAAATCAAAGATGATGGCCATTATTTTCGTTAAGAAAATACTGAGCACTCGCCCAAAATTACGCCTGGTTTGCATACTAATGATGAGCCCACTTTTAAAAGACCAAGCTGTCTCATATTGATCATTTGCAATCATAATTTTTGACAAATTTTATTCTGTTGAACGTTATTTGACACAAAAAAACGCCGCGGAAACGAACTATTTGTCCACATTGAGTACGGGTGTACGTGCTGATTATGAACGATAGTGGAGTCAAAACTGTACTTAAATGACAAGTTTATTAGACTCGATTGCGGAGTAGTCAAATAAGTCAATTATCAGCCGACCAAAACAAGTAGAAAACGGTGCGACGAAAGCCATTCTATTAACAAAGAAGTCAATAATTGCTCCATACTACCAAAACAATCAAGTAGACTATCTGTATCAATGACGAAATACCTTATTTTCTTCAATACGTTGAAAATTATCTGCATTAAGTGTAAAGGCGCCAGTAGAATAGTAATTAGGCTCTCATAAATTGTGATAATAAAAGTAGCTCATTATGCTCTTGACATTATAGGCTATTAGCATCGCCCGGTGTTTTTCCAAATTATGCTCAAAATTATGCCCCTTTTCTTAAAGTGCGGTTTAAAAGAGGGAACAAAACAAGCTCAGATTATATAATTATTATTCATAATTAATAAAGCGTGATATCTTCCTTATCTTGAGTTACACACTTGCTCTGAGAAAACATTACTACACATTTGATATGTTGTGACGTTTTGTAGCCTGTGAAAGCGGGAACTGTGAGCAACGTAATCTAACTTCCGGCGTGCCCAGTCCACTGGACGACGACTGACACAGTATTCCGGTAACATTCTTCCCTCGAATATTGCAAAATTACAAATGCTGAAGCTTGGACCAAACGTGTTTACCACTTAGAAATAACATATAAGTTACATTCTTACAACTGCACCAACGATGTCTCTCTGTTATCATAAACAACTAAATTGCTTTGATATCACAAGAAGTTGAATACCTTTTGTTCGTGAAAATGTGTTTTCTCTCCAACCAGACAGGTGGGTGTATATACCACTTGTCTGAAGCAAAAATTAGTGTGACGACAAGAAGATGAAATACCTCTCGACTTGAAGTAATTGAAATTTAGTTATCTTGAAATAGTTCCCGAGTCTGCCCCAACGGTACAGACTCGATTCATGGTTAGTCGTTAAAAAACTATTTACTGGGATACCTGTGGTAGCCCAGTCATAAAAAGGCCTCTGTTTTTTTTTTGTTGTCTTTCTTTTTTCCTCCGCCACAAAATGGAAAAATTGCGCAATAGTGCCCAGTGGTCATTGGGCCCTCAACACCATGACAACCAACTGTGATCCAATGAGGGTGAAGGTGCTCACATGCTGATCACGTGTGTTATGTTGATGATGATTGACGTTGTCATGCAAGGACAGGGCCGGGTCACTTGACGAACCATGAGATTTTTGGTTATAAAACTCTTTTGTCAGCCATTTTGTATTTGTTCTGGGGTTGTTGTTTTGGCGATGGAGGTTCAATGGTTTTGGTTTACGATTACCTGGAGCTTTATGGTGCAAACGCTCGAAATACTTATAGACTCCTCATACAGAAGTCGTATTGTTCGCGGCCAATCCACACTAAAAGATGTTTGGAACGGATTGAGTCGCGAACGCTTGAAAGCTATGAAAGCCTTGTATGCCTTGAATGCCTTGTATGCCTTGTATGCCTTGTATACCAATGTCTTAGTTGAAAAACGCACACTTGTTGAAAAAAGCAAAATCTGACATCTGAAACCAAACTGCATATACTGTAGGCAATCTACTGAACAACACGATTACAGTGAGACTGAAGAACAAAACTCTAATGGATGCAAACTGTTTGTGAAGAAAGACGCCATGTTGGATTCCCTTGATGCCAGGGAACTTAGCAACGATAAAAGTACGAATGGTATTAATTTTATGATCAGAAAGGTGAATTTTATGTTTGTTTTCGTTGTAGTTGTAGGGATATTCTTTTTTAATAAATTCATGATCCAAAATCCCGTGTCTTTTGTTTATAATGTTATTGTGTTATCTATCGTTTACGCAATTGTCTTGTGGGCTAATTTCTACGTAAAGTTGTTGATGTCTTCAGCAAAAGCTGTCGTGAATAGCGTCGCTGAATGTAACGTATTTGACAAAGCTGCTCAGTTATCTGTCATTGTATATGATAATAAGCTTAGAAATAGCAATGATGAAGCATTTTCAGTAAATACAGTCTGTAACTGTAGATCTCAGTACGACAAATTTTTTTTATTTTAATCGCCCTCGTACGCATGGTATTCGTATTCGTGATCGTGAGCCCAGCAGAATACCAAAGAAAAGAATTACACGTATTTTGAAGAAATCCAGGAAAGTGAGACGTTTACTTCGAACCTACATCAGAAAAAGCATACCGAAGTATATGCACATGGAATCAGATTTGAGAATAAAGGAACAACGAAATATTCCTCTTCTGCAGTCTGGAGAAAATATCCAAAGTCTAATAAATACAGGATACTGAAAATGCAGAACCAATATACACATGTAATAAAAAGTCCAAAGCCAAATCAGTCCAATGCATGGGGGCCTAATTCAATACCAAATGTTTATAAAAATCTGAATCACAGGGTAAAACATTTTAAGTCCAATCTTTCTGGGGATATAGAAACAAACCCTGGTCCTGTTATCAATTCTACTAAAACAATTCAAGCTCTTTACAGTCAAGACAATGTGGCAATGTTTGGGTTAAATGCTGGTACACGGTGTGTAGCCATGTCATTTGCTTCCCTCATATATAACAAGAGGAATGGTATTGCATCCTAAATGGACTTGGTTAATATTATGAACATTGGTAACGAATTGTATTCTAGTCTATCTAGTCTATCCAGGGAATCCTATTTACTGCTAACAGAAGTACCTGAAATGTTAATAGTATTTAATATTAATTATCAGCTTCAATATAGTCCAAGCTATACTGGTAATATACATGGTACTTGTGAAGTACAAGATTTTAATTATTGTGTGTCATTTGCAAATGCTATGCAGGCTTTGCTGGGAAAAAATTATAATTCCTTTCTTTTAACAATCCTTAGTACTACGGTAGGTTTTTATTGTAATGGTTATGGTAAGTTTAAGATATTTGATTATCATGGTAGAGATTCATATGGTATGTCTCATCCTCAAGGAACTTGTGTACTGTTAAAAGTTAACGCCTTAAATGAGCTGATAAAATATTTTCAAGGTCTTTATCAAAATCCAAATGTTTTATCAGCAGATTGGTATAAATCGCTTGATTCTGCAGGAAAACAAAATCTTTTGTCTAGCAGAGTAATTTGGTATCAATCACTCGATACTGCACAAAAACAAAAGAGAGCAGAATGATTTAACTCGCTCAATTCTGCACAAAAGCAAAAAAGAGCAGCATGGTATAAGTCATTGAATCCTAAAGAAAAAGAAAAACTTTTGTCTGGCAGAGCATAATGGTATAAAACACTGGATCTTGCAGACAAAGATAAGATCATATCACAAGTCCAAGCTAAGGGAAAGCCCATAGAAACTCAGTTAAACATGATTTAGATCATAAGATCACAGCTTTCCAAAGTAAGATTAGGGAAGGTTCATACTATATTTGTTCGGTTTGTAACAGAATACTATGCAGAAAAACTGTTATCCAGTTGAAAAAACAAATGTACAACACTCAGCAAGAACTATTTACTGAGTTGTATACCCATGATTCCTTTCAGTCTTGGAATGACCTAACACTTATCGCCTGATGACTACCTTTTTTGAAATAGGTGTATGCCCTTGGCCAGACTTGAGCTCACTATTTCAGTATACTACTCCGACACCCGTAGTATCAATACTTGATCCCAAGGATCCAGTACCATTCAGGTATCTCAGTTACCCTGCTCACCGGGTCTAGTGAGATAGTCAATTCAAATGATTGTGTTACCTTTGCCTTGTCGTTAATTTAAAGCTACTCTGAGCTGAGTTTAACAGCCGTTGAAAGGAACTGAACGATAGTCTTTGGCCCGTAATGGGCTAGGGCAGCGCTCTCATTATAGCCAGATCGCGATCTAAGGATGGGTGTTACATGTGCTTGATGATAAATTCTAAGTGTGTTATACGAATGAAAAATCATAAGTTACTTTGGACTAAAAAGAAGAAGGTTTTGTTGCAAATCTTGTTGGATATAAACATTATAACGGTGTTATACAAACGCTCTAAGTTTTAAATTTTTTAAATTATGCTCGTAGACAAAGGATGGTGGCCATAATGAGGTGCAGTTGACAGATGCGACTTATCATCGATTTTTTTTTTAATTCCTTGAGGTCGGGGTTTCTTGGCCAGGGATGGTCATATTCATCTCTTCTTTCAGTCGTTGTATCTCCATTGCGATTGAATCTTTGAGTCTCTCCTCTAAATTGTTGACATATTGCATCATGTCAGCCACGTGCCTGTCCCGGGGATTCTCAGATACGTCATTACGGTGTGGAAAATCTACAAATGCACGTATACTTCAAATAATTTTGCTACTCAAAAATTTATCTAAATCATGCATGAATGATCACAAGCTTAAATGAGCTGCCTAAGAAGTCACTTCATGATCACAATTCTTTCAAAGAAAAAAGAAAAGAATTGAGGATCAAAAATTAAACGGATTGAAAAGGATATTGATATTAAATTCTTCAAAATTTAGAAATCGCGGTCTTTTCAATTTCCGCTTCCTGCCACTGACAGGCAAAAAATTTAAAACCTATTTTCATAACGAAAATTTATTTTTCTTGTCCCTGAAACTTACCCATTTGCTAATGAAGAAATAGGACATTCCCATCGAAAGACCTAGGATTGCTGCAAACGTCAAATTGCTCAATTCAGTCGTAAGATATAGTAAGTTAAAATTTAGACAAGGTGTTCGCTTTATTTGGGTGAAAATAAATAGTTATATCACTCAGTATCAGCCTATATATAAATGATAATCATACCTTCTGTTACTGCGTGCACCCTGGCTTGGTAACACTTGGAGTAGACTTGAAGTAAGATACCGAGAAACACCAGCCCGAGAAATGCCGCCAGAAGATAAATCAACATCCACAAGGTCATTTTCGAGCCGGATGAAAAAAACCCTTCCATTTCATCGGACAGGTTTGCGCTCTGTAAAGATCAATAATACAAGAAGGGAAATATTATGATTCAGTCATTCTGTACTAGAATTTCTCGATAAAGTTGAAAGTTTCTTTCAAAAGAAATACAGAAAATTGTTGAAGAAAAACACACTCGTGTTTAGAACATAGATGTGATCTAAATGATTTGCATTTCACAATTTGTTATTCTACTCGAGTAAAATGACCTCAAGCGTTATTTTTAAAATTGTTCTGTTCTTGTTAGTTCCACTAGTACGATTTCATGATGTTTAACTTAACTTCTAGGGACTTGGAAAAATCATCAGCTGTGGTAACTTTTCCAATAAACTCTCGGTTTATATTGACCCAAGTAAGTTGACATTTAAGTTACCGTAAACTCCCTATAGTTTATCGACTCCCGAGTTTGAGGAAAAGGAATATTTGAAGGTGAGGCAAAATGGATTAAGTATTCTTTGGGATAATGAAATTAAACCTCTATTTCTTACAATACCCTTGAGGAGTCTATTGTCTGCGAGAAGTTAAGCCTTAAAAAAACTAAAGGAGTCAAGGCAAATGCACTGGTGTTCATCCTGAACGGCCGCACGTGTCAAAATAAGAGAACAGTTAGAAAAATATTTGCATTTAGAAGTACCTCAGCAGGAATAAGTTGCTCTTTTGCAGTTTCCTTAGCAACCGCGACCAAGTCTGTAGATAATTCTTTTAAATTCTTCCCGCACCTGGACACTTCTTGTTTTCTTTTAAATCGTTGCTCCACGGAGTAATTGATTTCATTTGGTGACCTTGTTGCAAGTGGTGTGACGTCATGGCTTACATGCCCCAGATAATACTCCATCGGATAATCGATGTTACGTATCATTCTAATTTGTCTGCTTTGTTTTGAACCAAATTTATCCAGAAAGTACAATGCTGTGTTATGATCTAACAATACTCTTCCAATTGCTCCTTGGCTAAGATTTTTTTGCATTTCTTGAAGAGAGTCAAACTCTGTAGATTAAAAGTTTCTTGATCAAATCAGTATGGGAACGTAGGTTAATGGGTTTAAAGAGCTAAAGTCCTTTTTTGATGAAAACTAACTCCGTTCATGTTGTGCGGTTAGTATTGATTACCTGATTATTGACAGTAAAATTCACAGTGGTAGTAAAGGATGTGAGAACTTTATTGAGGTAGAAATTCCGACAGCTATGTCTTCTTAAACGTAGTCTTTACCTTGATTCTAATACCTGGCCTTTTGGTGTCCTCTAGATACTTGTGCGCTTCAAAACTGTGTGCCAAATGACCATCAACAAATTTTTAGCCGGCTTCAGGTTTTTTCTCCACATAGTTATCATTTATCAAATTTTCATTGCCTTTTTGTTTTAGTACATTCAATATATAGGCAACTAAGACAAGAATAAAGTTCTTACCTTGTTAAGAAAGTTTTAGTGTAACCACGAAGGTAATGAAATGATATTAACTAGTTGGCATTTCATCTTGCCATGATTTATGGCATTACAGCTCATTGTTACCATAAATAAATTCTCACTTACTGATGATCTTTGCATCAAACTCTTCAGCAACTTTTTGGGTTGTAAGAAAAGGAGCTAAGACACCAACCTGATATGAAAACACAATAATTTGCATTAATACCAGCAACTATGGGGAGTTGATTTCTGCTACATGTACTTAGAACTCAGAGAGGACTGAAAAAGATACAATCATAGTGGTTTTTTTTTTTCAAATTACTACTAAAGGCCAGATCTGTCTCCTTTTTGGCAACACTTAAGATGAAACTTTTTTTTCTTTATACGCACCTCTTTACCAGCAATATCTTTGCATTTTGTGCCATCAAGGGAGGCGTGCATGGCACTGATTATTAAGCCTGTGAACAATGACATCATAACTGCTCCCACCAGAACCCAGATAATGCCAAATATACGGCCAAGAAAGGACTTTGGAGTTACGTCCCTGTACCTGATTTAGAAAAAGAGTAATCATAAAAAACCGCAACGTAAGTCAAAAACTTAGAATTACGTTTAATTGCAAGTGCAGTTATCTTAAACAGAATTGAAATACCCCACTGTTGTGAGGGAGAGCACGGCCCACCAAAATCCTTGAGGCGCACCAGCCGTAAACAAAGGTGAAAACTGATCTTTGTTAACTCTGCGTTCCTGCAATCAGGAAGGAAAAGTCTACTTTTATAGCCTGCAAAAAAATGTTGGGGTGTTTTAACTGGGAGTTATCCCAAAAGAAATTGATATCGTTCATAAAAAAGAACAGGAAAAAAATGCTGCATTGATTCCATTCTATCAAGAGGTCAGAAGCACATTATCATGACTAGTAAAACAAAATTCATTAAAGTTTTCCTAAAACCTCCAGGCATCTTCTCAGAATTCTGTCGTGTCCCATCGCCCAAACGTGCGGCTTATGTAAGCCTATGTGGTACTGTATGACCAACATAAATCCATGTTCTTACCAAAGGCCATACGAGTATTCCTGAAACTCCTGACAGTAACATCATACAAACCAGAATTGGCCATTGTGACGTAATAGATGCAAACAGCTGTTCCTCTGATTCTTCCTCACACTTCTTTAAGTTTGCTATTAGAGAACTGCCAAATGACACAAATGCTCGGATCAGTGTGACATTAGGCAGTCCATCATCGTCTATCTTATGGTTAGCTTGAAAGGGAAAAGTGAAATCCACTTTCTTGGTTTTCATCAGATTTGACATTTCATCTTGACTTCGCGCAAAGATGGTATCCATATTGCAAGCTGTTGGGTCGCTTGCTTGTCTACTAAAGCAAGCCATGTCCACAAACCATTTAATGGTTTGGTACATAAATCCTGGATCGAGACTTCCGCTCATGATATAAGGAGGAGTGTTCAGCAAAGCGACTTTGAACCTGCACTGCGTTTTTTGTTCAGAATTCGTAGAAAATTTTAAGTAAACCAGGAACAGAAGAATATGGAGAAGTTTCATAATTCAATTAGTCACTGCGTCTTTAAGGCTAAGACTCCAACCTGATGGGAGAAAATAATTCAACAACTTTTCGTAGTATACATAAAAATATGAGGCACTCAGAAAACTTGATAGCGTTGAGCCACACAAAAAAAGAAACAAGAATAATCAATGGAGCAACATTGAAGAAGCTTTGTAGTTTGAAAATCTGCAGTACAATTCCCGCGTAAAACATCTGCTTGAATAACCATAGAATAATCGACTGATGATATTTAGTTATTAGAGCAGCGAGGTTAAAAATCGTCACACTTTGTAATACCTGTCGTACTTTGTAAGAACCTTATTGCACTTTGTAACCAACTCTTCGCACTTTGTAACGCCCGTCCTTACAATTAAAACAGGATACTAGTGATGAAATTGGCGCTATTGACTGGTGTTTATTTTTCTCTTGTTTTCATGCTGCGCGGTATCCATCATACTTAATCACAGTATTTGCATCCGAAATAGATTAAGCCTACACGATGGCAAATTCAAATAAATATGCCAATAGAAATTGGAAAACTGAAATTTAAATCATGTTCACTTGTTGTGAAATCGGTGACATTTATTTTATGACCAGAGGCATATCACCTTGCCTAGCCAAGCAAAAAGCTTTGATCGCTTTTCTTTTCACATAGTACCTCACTGAGCTTTAATAGATTTTACAGTTTTTTCGAGAGACATTTGACCATATTAGTTCAGCCGATGACTTGTACCACACGCTGTCACCGCTCCCTGCCTGACCTGTTTCGTTCACTTAAAACCTTCAAAACAAAACTTAAGAAAAGGATAATCACTTAACAGCTATTTCCATTTATTAAAGAAGCTGGTCATGCTGCATACAGACCTCTGTATCATCTTGTTTTGTCGTTAGTAGAGGAGGGAATTATTGCAAAACTTTCTCCAATAAGCCTATGTAAAATCTTTTAGACCTCTTTGCCACCCGATGTCTAATGCTTCTCAGTTTTTAAAGAAATACGAGTCACATTTCTTCCTCGAAAACGTACTTCACTTTCCCATAAAAATAAATGAAATTTGTATAGGTGTAATAACGACACGATTCAAACAGCATCATGGCTATTACGAGCTCGTTCGTCAAGCGAAGAGGGTAAAAGGAAACATTTATACAAAGTCGAACCTATAACGAGCGCTTACCCACGGGAAATGGTCAGTGCTCAAGACTGGCAATACAGAATAGGGCTTTCACAAAAAATGATTAAAACGTCACCCTATGCTATAAGTATAAAAAATCATCCAAAACTATTACTAACCTTGATTTCGGGAGATAAACATCAATCGAATTTTTCTTGAAAGGTTATAACTAATTCTATTTGAAGTGGTTCCGCTCTAAGTGATCGTTCAATACAGGTGGAGGAGAATACAAACAGGCCGCTGGTACTCAGTAAAGGGTGACCACGAACGCTTACTAGAGGTGAAAACTATGGTTATTAAAGGGAAAAAAAAATTTCGGGACTGACAACAAAACGCTAAATACAGCGTGATCGTTTATTAAAGGCTCCACTGCAATCTAAAAGTAGCTCGCTTCTCGCTTGTGATTTACAAACTTTTATCGTGTTCTCTCAACATCCTCTCTGGGTTATTACACCTGTAAATTGATAGAAAGTAAGGTTCGTTGTTTTTAAACAATTAAAAGTATTCGTATGAACACGGCCCTGGGTAGGACATATTTCGCATTAGAGAGGTTTTTCAAAGAGAGTTTGACACTAATTACCTTCATTAGGCAGGAAAAACCAAAAGGATCCAACAGAGTCTGGTATGTAGTTTGTTCAGCTTTTCTTTAGTAACACAATGGAAATGGCCACCAAGTGAGACCAAGGAATTAGTTTTATTTTGAGTTTTTGTTATTATGACCGTTTGGAGCTTTGGAGATTGAAAAGAATAGAGCCTTAGTCGCTTACGTTCTCCATTTTTTTTTTTTATTCTACGAAGCGAGATGAAAGAGTCAGTTATTACGCCTAAATATGCTGTGTTTCGTCAGAAGAATTTTGGTGTCATGTACTAGATCCAAAAACACAGGGGCGGATCTGGGAAAGAAGTGCAAAGTGTGTGGGAAGCATATCAAACTTATCTCCCACTAACGTGAACATTTGCTTAAATTTGTGTCCAGTCTGGCGCGGCCAAAATTTTTCGGTATTGCGCAAGCGCAAGAGGCTAGATGGCGGCGATGGCGGCAGTGAGAGTTAAGAGGGAGATCATAGCTCCAGAACGAAACCAGGAAGGAGTCTTTTCATCGAAGCTTTGCCGAAAAAAGACAAGAGTAAAAACAACCGACCGTAAACTATATCCTGTGGTTGTAACAGACGTGGACAAGGTCGGAAAGCGAGTTAAGATCCATTACGTTGGCTACAGTGAACGCTACGACGAGTGGCGGGCATGTGAATCTGAAGACAACAATCTTTTCCAGCGGATGAAACTTCTTTCCAGTCCGTCTTCTTCTTCGCTTGACGATCGCATGGAATTGATTCACGGGGAGCTATATCGTGAAATAAAAAGGAAGCTATATTCTGGCAGGAAGGATGATCCGTCCACTCGTGTTGAAGTTCGAATTGATCAAGATGTATTTAATGGAGGACTGGCATTGGTGGGAAAAGCAAAGACAGAGCGTGGCAAGGTCGTGCACAGTATTGATTCTAATCAGACATTAAACCATTTGCTTGGACTCAAATGGGATGAACGTATTTTTAACGAAAATGGTGACTTTGCATTTGTTATTGAAGGAACTGTGCGTTTCTGGTTGGCTAGAAGGAATCCCATTCAAGAATTCAAGGTAATAGGGGGAAAGTACATCAAATCTGAAATAGAGGACAACTTTTATTTAGCATTTACATTTGTTAGAGGAGATGGAAACAGGCATAATTATGCTACGAGGAACTGACTTGTTTTTATCCATAATCTCAATTTATAGTTTATATATTTTTTAAATCATTCTGCAGATAACAATATAAACAATGTCATAATTAATTAATCTAAATTGTATTGATACTAAGGGAAAGTGTTATGAGTACCAAACTGTGAGTAAAGCAGGCTTCAGTTTTTATTCTGGCCCTGGATAGTCCCGAAATGTTTTCATCTTCTGCTTCACTGCAACGAAATTATTTTTCCATTATTTTATATCTCATGAAACTTGTTTTAAAACGCTGTTTTTGTGGAATCATGGAGGTTGTGATTTTGTTTTCTGTAATCTATAAATAAACAACAGCCTCAAATTGTAACTTTGCACTGTGATACATCTTGGTAACCAGAGAATCAATGTCTCTCTACCATTTAAAATGTATCTCTATGAAGCACCAGAACAACATTTTGGGACCCATTTACCTTCACACTTAACAAGGTGTGCACAACAGGTACGGTGATCACAATGTTTACATTGCTTGGTGCAGGTCTTGATTGTATGACCTGGACTGGAACAGTTACTGCATTTGTAATTCTGTTTCACCCTCTCATACCCAGCTGCTTCCAAAAATTGAATTCTGTATTTCTTTAAGAGAAGCTGTCGCAAAGCAGAAATTCCTCTGTGGTTAGAGGATCTAAAGTAATTCTTAGAAGCTACATCATTATATTTCTCCATACCCTGCTGATTAAAATATGCAATGTTTTTATACAACTTTAAAAACTCAGGAACATGAAAATATAGGGCATGCATATATGGTGTGATATCTTTGGCTTGGTATAGAGACAAGAAAATCTTAAACCACCCCTCAATTTTTTCTTTAAGGTGATCAATTGACTGATCTGTTGGAAAATCAAGTTTTAAATCACCAATGATGTCCATGAACCCACCCCATAGTAACTGAAGCTTTTCTGAATCGTTGTAACCAGGCAAAAGAGAAGAGAACTGAATATTTTGCATGACCTTTAGTTTTTCAGGACCCGTGAGATCTCTATAGTCCAGTTTTTTTGTGTCTTTGTTTATTCTCCACTCAAAAGAAATGCCAAGGGTTTTGAGAAACGTTTCATATGCTGCCATATGTTTAAATTTCTCTCGAGAAAAACCATTGTGAAATGTTGTTATCTTCTCACAAGCATCCTTTCTCCTTAATTCCCTGATTAAAAGTTCTGTTAAATTATCTGATATGCGGAGAAATAAATGTAAGGTATCAATAATGACATGATCAATTGGTATGAAATTAAATAATGGAGTTGCTTTGCAATTAAACTTTTTTGATTTGGCAAAGCTTGAAATTTCCTCCAGTGATCTGGCACCCTGAGCACTGTTAGAAAGTGACCATACCCTTTGGATGTCATGTCTCTGGTTGCGAGGGCATTTGCACCAGATACAAGCGTAGTCTTGGCTAGCAGCCCCCAACCCACAGACACATGCCAGGAACTTCCAATCCCCACCGAGAAAGTATTCAATATTATAGGTTTTACCCTCAACTGTTAGCTTATTTAATTTCGACATTTCTTGTGTTAAATCAGACAGACTTTCCTTCAGATTGTCATAGTTTTCACTTGTCTTGAGTATAGCCAGAACATAATTGCCCTTCTCACTCATTGCAGCCTCTTTCTCATTTAAAATTGTATATGTTACATTTACTAGCTTAAGTCTTTTTCCAATGTTTGTACCATCTCCACTTATCTTCACCCCAATGGTATCTCCTTCTAAATCTCCCTTCCTTTGTAAGTTGGCAATTTGTTCCTCAAGGCTTTCTTTGAAGCTGATTTGCACCCCTTCTGCTTGACCAGGGGTATCTCTTATTTTCCATTGCTGGTTTAATTCATTTATCTTTCGAGTTGTCTTGTAAGTATTTGGTATTGTTTTAGATCTCAATGCCATTTCATGCCATGCATCATTGGAAATATTAAATTTGTCCTTGATGTAAATCCAGTAGTTGATGTCATCAGCCTGGGTGTCAGTTATTTCATTTCCCTCAGTGTCCGATTGTTGCATTTGTTCCTCATCGATTAAGTTAAAAGTGTCATACTGTTCTGTGTCAGTGTTAAACACTTCAACTTTGGTGGCCATAAAATTGTACAATCCTAGGAAAGTAAGAGTGGCCTTACATTCCTCTTTCATTTTATTTTTAATCCTGTTTTGGTGCTGCTTTGAATACTCAGCGAATGACTTTTTTTCAGGGCCTCTAATTCCTTTCTTGTTCTTCTTCTCAACTTTTTTAACAAGACTTTGAAACCTTTTTTTCAGATAATTGCAGCTCCTCTCTGTGTCGCCGAGTTTTTTCTCGAGTTTCTGTCGCTTAGTTGTTTCATTCGCCAAATATTCTTCCAGTGTTCGTTTCTTCCCTCGTAAATCCTGATTCCCTTTTTCGATAACGTATTTGTCAAGTTCGTGATAAAATATCTTCACCTCATAAGTTTGGTCACGCCATTTGTTTATGATTCTTTTGACACCGAAACCTCCACTTTTCTTCTCGACTCTTTTGAGTTCGGCACACAGAGACCCAATCTTTTTTCGAACGACATTTATTATTCTGTTGTTCACAACAACACCGCGAATGCCCGTTTCTTGAAAGATCTTCTCCACGATTGCAGCGAAGGCTGACTCGCCACTACCCTCTTCATTCTCTTTGGCAATTGTGTAGAGGAAATAGCTGAAAGTTGGAGACTATTAGCAATGAAAATTTAATTCATTAGTTGGTGTCCGGAAAAAATGAAGACAGTTAATTTTTAAGTTCTTATTAATAACTTACTTGTTGATACTGCATGTTAAGAAAGGTGGCGGATGGCCCGCAAATCCATTATTTTGATCTTCCGATCCATCTCCCACAGCCTTCACGGATCCGCAGAAAGCGAATAATAGGAACACCAGAAGTCCTCCAACTTTAACGGAGATTTGACCCATCCAAAATACTCGAAAACAAGCCGAATTATATACCAAAATAAAGGAAATTTTTCGATCTATTCGAATTTGGCGGTAAAATCGAGATCCGAGCATGCGTAGAAGAGTACGGACCCATTGTTTTCACACCGGCGTGAAATGACCTTTGATCGTCTTTAAATATTGCGCAAACTTGATTTGAAAACTTGGATTTTGACCCATCAAATCTTAAGATTTTGGTATTTGAAAACGTCTTATATAACAATAGCTTTAATATTCATTTTTTTTAATTCGTTGGTAAAACTGATCGCCGTTAAAATGTTTTTGAGTAATCTTGTAAAATGTTTCAAATCTTAGGCGTTCTTGAGTCAGACATTGGTGGGGGCGTGATCGCCGGAACTTGATATAAGCTTTTGTTAACACTGAGTTTGATATGTCTAATAGAACTGTTATTCTGCAGAAAAGAAAATTTTTGCAGAATTTTCTGGTGTTGAAGTACAACATGAGACGACCTTGACGAGTTTATGTTAAATGCTGTAAAGATGAAAGTATGGGCCAGCAGTATCGAACATTTGTCCTTCTTTTCGTCACAGCTGGTATTCTGCGTGCACCATCGTCTGACTCTTATTCGTGGGTTTCCTATGGACTTTGTTTCGCTTCTATGCGTACGGCCCCTGTCACGTCAGAACTTCTCAGCAGCTCACGTTATGGTATTGCCCATAGTCATAAACCTTTTTCTTCCTTGTGCGCTTTTGAAATTTGTACGCCAACAGGGTTTTGGAAGATGAAATTAGAAGACCCTCGCATCTAAGAACACTACTGAAACTAGTAGTTGTAAGTAGGACCTGAAAAAAATTTCAGGCCTGTACGGGCCTGAAAAATTTTTTTTCAGGTCCTACTTACAACTACTAGTTTCAGTAGTGTTCTTAGCTGCGAGGGTCTTCTAATTTCATCTTTCCACCGCAGTGCAAATATGTGAATTTTCATATATCTAAATCTTCAGGGTTTTGGAAGTTGAACGAGGGACTTTTACACTTTTAGTCTTCACTACTACCGGAGGCATGGCGGACGAATGCAAGCGTTTCCACAGTAGATTAGCGGAACTCATCTCTATTAAGAAAGGAGAGGGGTACAGCAAAACGATTTCATGGATACGTTCAAAAGTGTCCTTCGCTCTACTAAGGTCTGCCTTACTTTGCTTAAGAGGTTCACGCACCACTAGGCGTGTCCCTCTGAACATTGAACATTGTGACTTTGAGATCGAAAAAGAACAAGCAGGATTTATAAAATAGTTTTTGTTTTTGTTTTGTTTTTGTTTTTGTTTTTTTGAGAATATTTTTAGATTTTTTATATATAAGATGGATTTTTTTTTATCTTCAAGTAAGATTTTCCATGACATTTCTCTTGAGCTAGGTTGAACACGGAAGTAGTTAAGGATAGGATTAGGAAGGAACAGATTATAATCGATTGAATGTAATCATTAGAATGAAATAATTATGTGAAATGAGACCTATGACAGATTTTAATTTAGTCAAGTTTATACTATATTGTATTGGAAAAGAATTTTAGTGAATTAAAATTTATATTGATAATACTAAGATGATAGTTTACAATGTATGTCCACGCTACAAACCAAACTTTACCGTCTTGGCTCAACCTTTAGTTTTAATTTCTTTTGAATTGTATCGTGAAAATAGCCGCATCAGTAAAACGTACACACATATAATAGCTTCTACCAAAACATTGGAATGGAAAGGTTTATGATACAGACCAGATTATAAGTCTGATAAATAAACGTACTGTACAAAGTAAAATAAAAAACTGTTTCTTGACTATAAAATTTTCTCTGCTCGATGGGTAACAATTATATTACGATCATTTTTGAAGGTATGAGGCTCTGCAGCGCGACACGCAATCCAAGCTCCGCTATTACACACTTATTTAGCTGCAGAGTGGACTGGAAAATATAGTAGTATGTATTGGTTAGAAAAAACCCTTTAAATAATGAAATTTTCAAGTAATTTAAAGTAATCTTAAGGAGACCAACTTATAACAACAAAAATAGTAATTATCTTCATTATCATCATCATTCATGTCACACATTTTCATATATCCATATGTCCAAAAGCACTTTACAGAGTGTGCCTAGTAAAACAACATTTTTAAACCCGCGAGACAAGCTTATCACTAGCGTAAAAATAAAACAATCTTATTCTAAGTAATGAAATACAATAAACAACTATAAAAGACTGCCACACGCCTTTCGAAAAAGTAGAATTTGATGATTGATAAAAGACATCCGCGATTGCTTAAATTTCGCTGAACTCTGCTCGTTGATTGGCCCAGAAAACTTGAGCCATCCTCTCAACCTATCGGATGCAAGATTACATTTGCAACTTGCTCATTCCCATTTTTCCTTTTCTCGAAGCAGTTTGCTTTTTTTTCACTTTAAGCTCTCTTTGGCATATGATAATGTAAAGTGTTCTTCTGATTGGTTGCTTTAATAGCTTTAGTTTTGTTTTTCAACTCTCAGAAGGTAACTCCTCTATGTACAAGGTACCGATCACGAGACACTTGATTTTGTTTGGGATACAGCCATACGGTAATTTTACAAGATTAAAACTTGCCTTCCTTGGCTCCATCGTCGAGCCAAATGACCCACTCAGCCGGAACTTATCCCGGTTTTACTTTAGCATAACGAGAAGTATTACTACTCCCGTCCTCCCCCCTCCCCCGGATGAGTTGCCAGTCCATCGCAAGGTTACCTCCAGCATTCATCAGGCTTCCTTGACAATTCGCTAATACCCGTTTATTCTCCTGGGTGGAGAGAGGCATGGGGAGAGTAAAGTGTCTTGTCCAAGACCCAGTTAGGTCTCGAACCCAGACCTCTCGGCACTGACCATGCATCAGGCCAGAGGAGACAGATTAGGGGACAGAGTTTGGTGGGTGTCAAAATGTGATAAATGACATAACAATGAATTCTCCCGTGCAGAAGAGCCTATAGATACAATGTTATTACTAATAATTTGCAAACACTGCTCATAGGAATGAGCTAAAATAAGATAAAGCTATTTAAACGTTACAATTTCTCGCCTTATTGCAGCAGTGTTTCATGAGGCGCATCTCTTTCCTGGATTAGGAGAGCTTTGGCAAAGTCTTTTTTAATCTTCTGCAAGTCGTTGGATAATTCTTTGAGTCTATTTTCAAAACCCTGAAAACTCTCCACCACGAATTTCTTCCTGTTAAAGTGGCCTGGATGATCTTCCTCGCTTCCTTGGTCACACTTGTGCATATCTGAAGAATTAAAGAAATGGATCTGTCAATACCTTATTTAGCAAAAAATAAATTGTATTTGGGAACGGTCAATATCTATCACACAGTTGGGGCTAGAAGACGGGGAAGGAGTTACTTCGGAGGATTTGGGTTGTATCACAATTTACCTGATCCTCCATTTAGTTCTGTTGAATTCTAATGATCGCCCTTTATAGGTACGACTGGTCCTTCCCTGCCTTCCCCCTGAAAAGCACGCATCTCTTTCCCCCCCCCCCCCCCGCCGCAAAATCCTCTGACCTGCCCCCTAAAAAATGACAACCTTTGTTGGTAGAACAAGGACAAATGGAATCCAAATATTTCCACAGGGGTTAAACTTACCTTTCCTCTTTAGAATCGCGGGATTACAAGAATTCAAGCCCTCCCAAAACACCCCAATGATGACAAGTCCGAGGAATATCCCAAGAAGACTAAATAAGAGAAACCGGGTTCTTTCTGAGCCACTTGAGAATAAACCATCCATTTGATCATATAAGGTTGCCGTCTAAAAAGAAAAAAAAAACATTAAAGAGGGATAGATTCAACCACTCAGAATTGTTTAAAGGGCAAGGGTAGTCTTTTCTCATTTTCCTAGTTCTGGATTCGACATATTTTCATAAATTCATCATCAGAGGGCTAGAGATACCTAAACCGACCCTCTAATATTTTGTCGGCCAGTTAAATCAGTAAGGCGACAAAAAAAAAAACCTTTGTATGGTCGTGCATCAGAAACCTGACGTGAGTATCAACAATTACTCTTGATCACTTTAGTTCATAAGTGTTGTAGAAGACTACCTGCAGTTCTACGGGTATCAGGTCACCTGAGGCCTTTAGACGTTCTACGCGCAGTTCTGTGGAATATTCCCTTAATGCTGGTCCACATTCCACCACCTTTTTTCTCTTGACAATTTCTGGATCGGTGTCATTTGTAACGTTCACTGGTGCCGTGTATACATGCACCAAGTAATAATCCATCGGATAATCGATATTGCGAATCATTCGTATCTGCCTGTTCTTTCTCAGTCCGGATTTATCGAGGAAGTAAAATGCAGTCTTTCGATCCACAAGGACTCTTCCAATGGTTCCTTCGCTGAGTTTTTTTTGCATCTCTTCCAGGCTGCTAAACCCTGTAATATCAGATATTTCTGGATCAGTCTGGTCACAACGGAGGTCACTTAAAAAAGGCTAAATATTTTTTTACAAAAATGCATTCATAGAAAACGAAACACTGAGGCTTTTCCAGTTGACAGTTTGGTAGTTGGGGTGTCACTGAAATGTATTTTTAGTGTAAGGTGTGTCTTCGTGATATGGGAAGACTTTCACCTCTGAGCGAAGTCAACCCCCTTCCCCCCTCTCGTGGCTCTGTGTTCGTGTACGTTTGCATTTGAATGGGAAGTCATACTGGCGTGTGCCTCCGGTACGAATTAATGTTACGGAATCAGGTAAATGCAGAACTATCCCCGAGTCCTCCGAATCAGGAGCACATCCCTAATTTTCGTTAATCGAGTATGACATCGTCACGTTAATTGGACGAATGAAGACAGATGCATTTGAAAACTTATTTGTGAACGGAATGTTGTCAGTAGATATAGCCTCAGCGAAAATTGTTACTTACCAATTATCTTTGCGTCGTACTGCTTTGCCACAATTTTCGTATCAGTATTTTTGATGAACACGCCAACCTAAGGTAAATCACACTACATTAGAACAGCTTTTATCTTCTCTTGCGCATGTATTGGGTGTGGTCATCCTTTTTTCGCAACCTTACCCCCCTCCCCTTAGGGCCTCCGCACGCGACTAAATCCTTTAGGCCTTTCACTGTTGCAAGGACACACTTTGTAAGTCCTGAATCTGATTTCTCACATGGCAATGGTCAGTAATTGATAGGTCATCGCACATAGAAAAATTTAATAGGGCCTGGTAAAGACTTACACATTTGTCGACAGAAAAAATACCCGATAAAACCTACAAAATTTGTTTTTCTTGTCAAGTAAAAATTATCTATCATATTGGAATATCCACATATTTTTAGGTACATTTACAATTTGCTAACAATTAGTAGGTGTTCAGTTAACAAGATTCTAGAAAGGTTGTAGAGTGATTCGGTCAGCGAAGAGGGCTTTACTGGCGATAGATTATACGAAGAAAGTTGTGGAGGCTATTGGAACGAGTCTGAGAGCTCAGACCATGATGTAACATGCTCAAGGGTGGGCCGCAGCGAAATGTTTCGTACTTCTTTCTTCTTTTTTTTGTCTTGTTTTTTATATTTGAGTTTGTGCATAGACTGCAAGCAGTCTGCACTTTTTGGAGAGGTCCGCCGCACGAGTCAAAAAATATCAGCGAAAAAAAGAACACAAATTGATGAAAACTTAGGGCCAGATGATAAGTACTTTCCTCTTTCAAAGAATATGAAAAGTCTGTGCAACGAAACTACACTTATAAGTTGTAGTTCCGGAAAGACCCACCCTAAATAATAGGAACAGGAAAGGCATCGTTTGTGAAAGGGCCAATAATATCCGAAATTGTACAAAACCAAGGCAATTTTCCATTTGGACGATCAATAAAAATTGTTTAATGTTAATCTCTTTCTTCAATACAACTTGCTAACACAAACTCAGGTAGCTCATGATTCCTAGCTGCTCCAGGGATCATAAACATGGCCGCACTCAGTCATCCAGGGCCCAGCAGTTCGAAGTGGTCTTAGTAGTACTAATCCGGGGTTAATTTCATACGGGTTTCTTCATCCCTTTGTTCAGCAACCTTTTTCGAATAATTTTCTTTATTTTTTTCAAAGAGCATCTAATAAGTGTGGACAAAAATAATTATACTGAATTTTCTTTTACAGCTTTCAGATCTGAAATAAGATTTCACATTACTGCTGAGTTGTCTGAACCCTTATTTGAACAACCCTGCCCTGTGACTCAGAGGTTTGAGTCACAAGGCCGAGTTACATTTTAGTTGTTCCTGAGTTCGATCGATGAGGGTAGGATTTCATTTATTGGCAATATAACTTTTTCAGGGAAAAACCTTTCGAAGCTTGAGTTAAGATAAATTGAAAAATGTAGGGAATCTAATTTGAAACCAAGAAAATAATCAACTGATATATCTCTTTACAATATCAAACCTGAATCAAACATTGAGGTCACGAGAATAAAAGAAATGATCACCATTCAAAGAAACTCTTGATTGTTAAAAAAAAATTCTTTTCTTCAGCACCATAAGAAATATATAGAGAAAATTATAGAGAAGAGGCATAATGATGTTAGGGTGCAAAGGGTTTTAGGTATTCATGTTAGGGTTACTAACCTCTTTGCCACCGATTTCCCTACATCCAGTACCATCCAGGGAAGCTTGCATAGCATTTGTAAATGTGGCGGTGAACAGCGACAACGTTATAACTCCTATCAGGATCCACATTATACCAAATGCACGTCCACAGAGGGTTTTAGGCGTCTTATCACCGTACCTAATGAGAAAAAGGAACCAAATATCTTCGCACTTTGAGGATAGTGTAGTAAGTATATAAAGAGGGTTGTCCAATACACCCAAACCGCTACGATTCGTCAAAGGCAGTTTGCGAATCATTCTACCGTTTGATGCAGTTAATGCGTCTCGTTGTACCGGAAATCCGATTAACCATCTCTCATTAGATGAAAACGCATACTGCTAGTCAATTTGCAAATCACTTGGGAAATATTTCGCAAGAAACTGTCAAGGGTTGTTGACAATGTTGTCGAATTGAACGACTCGTCTCAGCTGCACCCGTCGACCCGTCATACCAGAAGTCCATTAACAAGACATTTAGAAAATATTCCGCAAGTGGCCACGAAAGGGGGTTGCAGATTTTGTCGAATCTAACGACTCGTCACAGCTGGAGTCGACCTGTCATACCGGAAGTCGATTGGCGAGACACTTAGAAAATATTCCGCGAGTAACTACGAAGGTGGATTGGAGATGTTGTCGAATCGACTCGAATCGAACGACTCGTCACAGTTGATGTCGAACCGTCATACCTCCGGTGTGAAGATTCGTCAACGACCGTGGACGAATCGTCGCTGTTTCACACTTTAAGAACGTGAAAGGTTCACGTTGTCATTTTCTCTTTTCATCCTACTCATTTTCACACATCGCTCACGCCCCTCGACTTTTATACTAATCATTTTCAAAAATTGCTTAGCAACCTCCACTTCTGGTATGTTAACGCACGATTCGACTTCCGGTGTGTCGATTCGTCAACGACCGTAGACGAATCGTAGCGGTTCGAGTGTATTGGACATGTATGTATGTAAAAAATAAATAAATAGATAAAAAACTGAAACATGGTTTTAAGATGTGCAATGGAAAATTATTTTTCTTTTCTTTGTTACTATTCATTTTGCTTTCTGTGAAGAGCTGTAAACGAGAGGAACCCGGTACCACGTGACAACTAGTTGTTTGTAAGACTGGAAGCCAATTAAAGAATGAAACCCCTGAGATTTTGATAAACCCGACGCATGTAACAAAACCGACAAAGAAATGGGTTTTACAATTTTGCTAATTTTTGATTATATTCAAAGGACGCTATGAAAAAAAAATCCCACCAATACCCAAATCTAAATCAACTAACCCTACTGTTGTAAGTGATTCCACTGCCCACCAAAAGCCTTCTGGTGATCCTTTCGTGAACAGGGGTGAAAACTGAGACGCGTTTGAACGGTGTTCCTGTCATGAAATCGGTTTATCTGTTTAATGAATTAATATTATTTACAAAAACTAATATTAAGGTGACGTTTAGTATCCGAAATCTTAGCATCTTGGAATAAAATGTTATTATTCGATAGCTTGCGTCATTGCAAGGGTCTTTTTTCACCTACAAATAAACAAACATTATTTGTGGATTTATGAAATATGGGGCATTACAGTTTTTTCTTTATTCACTGTGAGATCCTTTTTTTTAGTTTGGCTTTTTATTTCGGTGAAGCGATAAGGTGTGCCTAACTAACTGTTTACTCAAAAATGCTGCCGTCGATTCCTCCTTGTACTATTTTTATGCTAAAGCCGTAACAATTAAGTTTGAATCTAACCTTACGTAGAATTAAAACTAAAGAGCTTCACAAGCTGAGTATAGATTGACGATGATAAGCCTTAACTCTTACCAAGAGCCAAATGATCACTCCAGATATCCCTGACAGCAATATGATAAAAGCCAATATTGGCCATTGTGACGTAATGGAAGTAAATAACTGTTCCCGTGACTCTGCTTCGCACTGCTTTAAGTTCACAATCATCGAACACCCGGATGATGCAAATGCCCGGATGAGTGTCACATCGTCTAGACCCGTAAGTTTTTCTTTTGCATCTGATAGAATCGGAAAAACCAAAATCAACCAACCGATTTTTTATCAACTTCACCATTTCGTCTTGATTTTGAACAAATACTGGCTCCATTTTGCAAGCTATGGAGTGTGTTGCTACTCTACCAAAGCAAGCCATGTCCACAAGCCATGTTAGGGTTTCATGCATAAATCCTCGGTTAATACTTTGGTTCATAATGTAAGGAGGAAAATCTAACAGGGCAAGTTTGAATTTCCATTTCGTTTCTTTATCTTGTTCCTGACGAAGTTGAAGCGTTTGGCGAACTTGACGATGTTGCCTGATTTCACCGGCTTTGCGCGCTAATTCCGATTGATTGATTGAATCAAGTGGGAGCTTTTGGCTGCTGGCAAGCCATAAATCGCAGCAAACTGTTAGGCATACGACCAGTCTCAGAGCTGCAACGTGCATCGTTAACACCACCAAGATATGATATGGTTAGAAACCTCCCTTGACGGGCTTCAGACTTCAAGTTGTATTTAGATCTAAAAAAAAATAAAACACAGATGCGAAAGTCACAATAATGTATTATCTGTTTTATACCGCATGGGCGCAATGCAAGACCAGATCTCAATGTGATTTCCATTACACTTACATGAGAGTTTTCACGAAGAAGACATCATGCACTTGAAAAGAATGGAACGAAAATATGATTTTTGACCTTCTAAAAGGACTCGAAGGAGTTTTTTATAGACAAAAAGTTCTGGAGTCCTCATTAAGGTAGCAACCTCCACTCCTGGAAATAGTCACCTACCCTCACTGAACGCTTTTTTACGATGAGCTACGATGTCTCTGCTACCACACAACATGCCGTTATCTGAGTCGGTGTGCTTGCAGAATTTACATCAACAAGCGTATGTGCAAGTGCGGAGTAATGGAATCAGACAAGGCGGCTTCAGACATACCGACGAATTGTGATTCGCTTCCATCAAGAAGTTCGAAAGATTAACCCATTATGAATTTTGAATTGCGCTTCGCGGTTGGCAATAACTGTTTTTTGTCAAGGTCTGTGTCATCAAGTGGGCTTCTAGAAATATACTTTACGCCAAAGTTTTACGACTGAAATCTAAACAGTTTACAAGTGGATCCCTTTTTCCCAAAACAGAACCGTACTGTGAATCTTCAGACCGACACAATTTGTAATTGTGGCATATGCAGTTTAAGGGCTTGATTATTAAAATTTTGGGCTAGAAGATAATAATTTTTAAATGAATTTAAACTAATTATCTCATTATATGAGATCTTTTGATAAAATATGGTTTTTCTTCGACTCCGTTTTTGAGTGTCAAAGAATGTAAGGGCAGTTCTTTGCATATTAATTTGTGTTCTACAAAATCTGTAAGCATGGCTATGCCAGGATTAAAAATAACTCCCCATTGTGAACAAAAACACCGCGTCAAGGTGATTTTTTTTCTAACACTGCAGAATATTTTGTGTCCTAGACTGTGACGCCAGATTGAGCGAATGTTATTATATAGTTAACTGTGGGGGAGAGAGTGGGGGCGGACTCTGAACACAATTAATGAAGTCTGTCGAAGGGATGCATTGAAATTTAAAAAGACGAACGCGTTTCGATGTAATGAGAGATTTTCAGAAGGGAATCAGTAAACATACTGCAATATGATTAATAATCATTATGGGAAATATTCAGAGCCAGGCAAATAAATGTGATTTCAGCTGGCGTCATCAATCATTTCCGATTAATCACGGCCTTTTTTTGCGTCGCTTCGGCCAAAGTCCCTCAGCACTACATAGAACAAAAGGACTATTGTAAAATTGTTTTATTAAGAACCGATGTAACTAGCCAAATACCAGTTTGGTTAGTTGGTAATAAAAATGCTTTAAAAAATTCATGTACAGGCCCAAGTAGTTCAATGGATCATTTGATTTGCGCAGTGGATTTAGCGATCGATGGAACCTCGTCGAAATCGTTCAAAGCAAGGGAGCCTAAAGCTGAGGAAACCACAAGGAGTAGAATCTATATATGTAAATATCCAAATGGTTAATAGTGTAGAACACCGATGAATACAGGAATACATATCATTTTGCGCACGATAATTGAACAGCAAATACGAGATAATGCGTGGGAATAACTGCATTCGGAATCACCGATAACAACGCGTTTTCTCTACGCAAACAGCTAAAAAAACGTCAGAAAACATCGTATTTCTTTACGTTGACCAACCCGTGAACGTTAGACGACATGTTGTTTTCAAGCGTTTTCTACGCATTTTTACTGTCTTAGAAAATGGAAGGAAACGCTTTGTCTTCGACGGAAAACTTCTTTCAAAGCAATCTTTTGTTACTGGAAAACACCAGTAAGCAACGAAAACAATCGTTTTCATAGAGTTAGCTGTGAAGGAAAACTACTGGATAATGAAACGAACACTCGAATTCGCCGACTCGAAAGCAACGGGTAAACGTTGGATTTTCTTGTCGGAAAATGTCAGAAAAATGCTTGAAAAAATTCCGCGTTTTCAAATAATCAGAACTTGTTTTCCGAGCCGGTGAACACCATATGTTTCGCAATAAAGCACGCATGAAGTAATGAAATAAACAAATACTTCAAAATATATGTAGAAATAACTGTGCTCTATACTACTAAAATGCTTTTAATCCTGCAAGGAAAAAGGCGTTCGATCATTCCGAAGTTCATCATCATTATTCACGGAAAATGCGTCAAACGTAAAATGATTCCGAACAGTTGGTAAACGAGGAGGTTATTAAAGTTTCAATTAGAAATGACATCCAAATAACCAATGGTGTAAGACAACACTATCCATTTTTAATCTTTTCTCTTGCGACTATTTAAAGGCTGTTTAACTGCACTCAATGATTTGCATGCGATAATTTGTTCGATTCAAACCGGCATGCTTTGGTGAAACGGTGTGGCCGTTTTTGTTGTTGTTGTTGTTTTGTTTGGTTTTTTTTTCATTGAAGAAAAAAGGGCTTCACCAAAATATATATGTATAATAAACATATCTATAGATGTCCAAATGGTTAACAGTGTAAAACACCGATAAATATAGGAATAAATACCAATTTTTCGCACGATAATCGAACGGCAACTACTTGAAAATGCGTGGGAATAACCGCATTCGGTGAATCGCCGAGAACAACGCGTTTTCTCAACGCAAACAGCTAAAAAACGTCAAAAACATCGCACTTCTTTTTACGTTGACCAACCCGTGAACGTTGGATGACACGTGGTTTTCAAACGTTTTCTACGCATTTTCCTGTCCAAGGAAAATGGAAGAAAACGCTTTGTCTTCGACGGAAAACTTCTGTGAAAGCAATCTTCTGTTACTGGAAAACACCAGTAAGCAACGAACACAAACCGTTTTCTCATCTGACACCGCATTCTTAACATCAGGAAAACAATCGTTTTCGTAGAGTTAACAGTGAAGAAAAACTGCTGGATAATGGAACGAATACTCCTGACCAATTCGCCGACTCGAAAACAACCGAAAAACTTGGGATTCTCTTGTCGGAAAATGTCAGAAAAATGCGTGAATAATGCCGCGTTTTCAAATATTCAGGACTTGTTTTCCGAACGGGTGAGCACCATATGTTTTGCAGTGAAACACACACACCGCAAAGTAATGAAATAAAGAAATACCTCAAAATATATGTAGAAATAACTGTGCTCTATACTATTGAAATGCTTTCAATCCTGCGTGGAAAAAGGCGTTCGATCATTCCGAAGTTCATCATCATTATTCACGGAAAACGCGTCAGACGTAAAATGATTCCAAACAGTTGGTAAACGAGGAGGTTATTAAAGTTTCAACTAGAAATCATACGCAAATAACAGATGGTGTTTGAAAACACTATCCATTTTTAACCTTCTCCCTTGAGACTATTTGCACGCTGGTTAACTTCCAGACTCTTTGTGTCTTTGTCTTTGTGTCTTTATTGTTCAAAAGATAAAATTACATATCTTATGTTACATT